>NW_028159767.1:598964-771464 GCF_964263955.1 Coregonus lavaretus | reverse complement strand
CCTCCCTACTCCTCCCTACACCTCCCTATACCTCCCTATTCCTCCCTATTCCTCCCTATTCCTCCCTACACCTCCCTACTCCTCCCTACACCTCCCTATACCTCCCTATTCCTCTCTATTCATCCCTATACCTCCCTATTCCTCCCTATACCTCCCTATACCTCCCTATACCTCCATATATCTCCCTATTCCTCCCTACTCCTCCCTGCACCTCCCTATTCCTCCCTATACCTCACTATTCCTCCCTATCCCTCCCTTATACCTCCCTATACCTCCCTATACCTCCCTATTCCTCCCTATTCCTCCCTATTCCTCCCTACACCTCCCTACACCTCCCTATTCCTCCCTACACCTCCCTATTCCTCCCTATTCCTCCCTACACCTCCCTATTCCTCCCTATTCCTCCATATTCCTCCCTACACCTCCCTATTCCTCCCTACACCTCCCTATTCCTCCTTATACCTCCCTATACCTCCCTATACCTCCCTATTCATCCCTATTCCTCCCTATACCTCCCTATTCCTCCCTACACCTCCCTATTCCTCCCTACACCTCCCTATTCCTCCTTATACCTCCCTATACCTCCCTATACCTCCCTATTCCTCCCTACACCTCCCTACTCCTCCCTATTCCTCTCTATTCCTACACCAGACGCTACCTTCCCACCAGGCAGTATTATCATATATCCATCTATCCCCATGTGGCTCGGATCTATCCCCATGTGGCTCGGATCTATCCCCATGTGGCTCGGATCTATCCCCATGTGGCTCGGATCTATCCCCATGTGGCTCGGATCTATCCCCATGTGGCTCGGATCTATCCCCATGTGGCTCGGATCTATCCCCATGTGGCTCGGATCTATCCCCATGTGGCTCGGATCTATCCCCATGTGGCTCGGATCTATCCCCATGTGGCTCGGATCTATCCCCATGTGGCTCGGATCTATCCCCATGTGGCTCGGATCTATCCCCATGTGGCTCGGATCTATCCCCATGTGTTTACAGGCTAGGAGCTTTAACAAAGTGGAAGCTAATATCTCGATCTGGGCCTTGGCAAGGTTCCCCAACTGTACCACTGCTGTAGTTGGCTTCTGAAACCAATATCCAATGCAAAAAGGGTCAGGAATGTGATCAGAAATCTATGAGAACATATGCTGACATTGTGTTAGATTGGATTTGACCATGCAGTGTTACAGGAGGATAAAGGAGGCCCAATGGCAAGACAGCGTTTCAATCCTAAAACTACACAGACAAGATAAAGGGAACATTGGAGAACATGTCACACGTCGCCATGGTTTTAGGCAAATATGAGTGTCCAGGCGAGTAGAGGGCAGGAAGGACAATAACAACCCATGCCCACCAAAACCCTTTTCTTCAGCTCAGTCAACATGGACTGTGTAATAGCCAAACAGCTGTTAGTATAAGAAGACATGTATTACTCTATAATGGTGTGTGGTCCTCTGTAGCTAAATTGGTAGAGCACGGCGCTTGTAACGCCAGGGTAGTGGGTTCGATCCCCGGGACCACCCAAACGTAAAAATTTATGCACGCATGACTGTAAGTCGCTTTGGATAAAAGTGTCTGCTAAATGGCATATTATTATTAATGGTGCAATGTATCACTTTTTCACCTGTATTTAAGACCCCTTAAACAACAACAACAACAACAACAAACAGTATCATCCACCACATAGTGTAGATGTTCCACTGGCTGAGACTGTAGGAGAATAAGCTCCCTGTAGGCATGGCGATAAGGTTATTATGGCCTGTGCTCCTGTGGAAACTGGACGTTAAACTAACAGAGCAGAGTTGCTCCTGGGCTCGCGGTCGGCATGCTTCCTTGGCTTGTGATGATGTTTTGGAGCCTGGCCACAGGATTACTGGAGGAAGATATGGTCTGCATCCCAAATGGCACCCTATCCCCAGAGGGCTCTGGCCAAAAGTGGTGCACTATATAGGGAATAGGGTGCCATTTATTGCTGCTTCCATTCACCCACCACCGCAGCTAGGTGATGAGTTAAGAGCACTTCCCAGCCGGTGATAACAGCAGCTACCTACCCAGTGGTAGTGGAGCCCAACACAGCACTGCCTGTCTGAACAACGTGTGCTTTAGGATGTGTCCCAAATGGCAGATGGTAGGATGATGTAGGGTGATAGAGACAGTAGGATGATGTAGGGTGATAGACAGTAGGATGATGTAGGGTGATAGAGCAGAGACAGTAGGATGATGTAGGGTGGTAGAGACAGTAGGATGATGTAGGGTGATAGATAAGAGACAGTAGGATGATGTAGGGTGATAGAGACAGTAGGATGATGTAGGGGGGTAGAGTAGAGACAGTAGGATGATGTAGGGTGGTAGAGACAGTAGGATGGTGTAGGGTGGTAGAGAAGAGACAGTAGGATGATGTAGGGTGATAGAGTAGAGACAGTAGGATGATGTAGGGTGATAGAGACAGTAGGATGATGTAGGGTGATAGAGACAGTAGGATGATGTAGGGTGATAGAGAAGAGACAGTAGGATGATGTAGGGTGATAGAGAAGAGACAGTAGGATGATGTAGGGTGATAGAGAAGAGACAGTAGGATGATGTAGGGTGATAGAGAAGAGACAGTAGGATGATGTAGGGTGGTAGAGACAGTAGGATGATGTAGGGTGGTAGAGAAGAGACAGTAGGATGATGTAGGGTGATAGAGAAGAGACAGTAGGATGATGTAGGGTGATAGAGAAGAGACAGTAGGATGATGTAGAGTGATAGAGACAGTAGGATGATGTAGGGTGATAGAGAAGAGACAGTAGGATGATGTAGGGTGATAGAGACAGTAGGATGATGTAGGGTGATAGAGTAGAGACAGTATGATGATGTAGGGTGATAGAGAAGAGACAGTAGGATGATGTAGGGTGATAGAGAAGAGACAGTAGGATGATGTAGGGTGATAGAGACAGTAGGAAGATGTAGGGTGCTAGAGAAGAGACAGTAGGATGATGTAGGGTGATAGACAGTAGGATGATGTAGGGTGATAGAGCAGAGACAGTAGGATGATGTAGGGTGATAGAGAAGAGACAGTAGGATGATGTAGGGTGATAGAGAAGAGACAGTAGGATGATGTAGGGTGATAGAGAAGAGACAGTAGGATGATGTAGGGTGATAGAGACAGTAGGATGATGTAGGGTGATAGAGAAGAGACAGTAGGATGATGTAGGGTGATAGACAGTAGGATGATGTAGGGTGATAGAGCAGAGACAGTAGGATGATGTAGGGTGGTAGAGACAGTAGGATGATGTAGGGTTATAGAGAAGAGACAGTAGGATGATGTAGGGTGATAGACAGTAGGATGATATAGGGTGATAGAGCAGAGACAGTAGGATGATGTAGGGTGGTAGAGACAGTAGGATGATGTAGGGTGATAGAGAAGAGACAGTAGGATGATGTAGGGTGATAGAGACAGTAGGATGATGTAGTGTGGTAGAGTAGAGACAGTAGGATGATGTAGGGTGGTAGAGACAGTATGATGATGTAGGGTGGTAGAGAAGAGACAGTAGGATGATGTAGGGTGATAGAGTAGAGACAGTAGGATGATGTAGGGTGATAGAGACAGTAGGATGATGTAGGGTGATAGAGACAGTAGGATGATGTAGGGTGATAGAGAAGAGACAGTAGGATGATGTAGGGTGATAGAGACAGTAGGATGATGTAGGGTGATAGAGAAGAGACAGTAGGATGATGTAGGGTGATAGAGACAGTAGGATGATGTAGGGTGATAGAGAAGAGACTGTAGGATGATGTAGGGTGATAGAGAAGAGACAAAAGGATGATGTAGGGTGATAGAGAAGACACAGTAGGATGATGTAGGGGGATAGAGACAGTAGGATGATGTAGGGTGATAGAGACAGTAGGATGATGTAGGGTGATAGAGAAGAGACAGTAGGATGATGTAGGGTGATAGAGACAGTGGGATGATGTAGGGTGATAGAGAAGAGACAGTAGGATGATGTAGGGTGATAGAGAAGAGACAGTAGGATGATGTAGGGTGATAGAGACAGTAGGATGATGTAGGGTGATAGAGACAGTAGGATGATGTAGGGTGATAGAGACAGTAGGATGATGTAGGGTGATAGAGACAGTAGGATGATGTAGGGTGATAGAGACAGTAGGATGATGTAGGGTGATAGAGACAGTAGGATGATGTAGGGTGATAGAGAAGAGACAGTAGGATGATGTAGGGTGATAGAGACAGTAGGATGATGTAGGGTGATAGAGACAGTAGGATGATGTAGGGTGATAGAGAAGAGATAGTAGGATGATGTAGGGTGATAGAGACAGTAGGATGATGTAGGGTGATAGAGTAGAGACAGTAGGATGATGTAGGGTGATAGAGCAGAGACAGTAGGATGATGTAGGGTTATAGAGTAGAGACAGTAGGATGATGTAGGGTGATAGAGACAGTAGGATGATGTAGGGTTATAGAGAAGAGACAGTAGGATGATGTAGGGTGATAGAGAAGAGACAGTAGGATGATGTAGGGTGATAGAGTAGAGACAGTAGGATGATCTAGGGTGATAGAGAAAAGACAGTAGGATGATGTAGGGTGATGGAGACAGTAGGATGATGTAGGGTGATAGAGACAGTAGGATGATGTAGGGTGATAGAGACAGTATGATGATGTAGGGTGATAGAGAAGAGACAGTAGGATGATGTAGGGTGATAGAGAAGAGACAGTAGGATGATGTAGGGTGATAGAGACAGTAGGAAGATGTAGGGTGATAGAGTAGAGACAGTAGGATGATGTAGGGTGATAGAGTAGAGACAGTAGGATGATGTAGGGTGATAGAGAAGAGACAGTAGGATGATGTAGGGTGATAGACAGTAGGATGATGTAGGGTGATAGAGCAGAGACAGTAGGATGATGTAGGGTGATAGAGAAGAGACAGTAGGATGATGTAGGGTGATAGAGAAGAGACAGTAGGATGATGTAGGGTGATAGAGAAGAGACAGTAGGATGATGTAGGGTGATAGAGACAGTAGGATGATGTAGGGTGATAGAGAAGAGACAGTAGGATGATGTAGGGTGATAGACAGTAGGATGATGTAGGGTGATAGAGCAGAGACAGTAGGATGATGTAGGGTGATAGACAGTAGGATGATGTAGGGTGATAGAGCAGAGACAGTAGGATGATGTAGGGTGGTAGAGACAGTAGGATGATGTAGGGTTATAGAGAAGAGACAGTAGGATGATGTAGGGTGATAGACAGTAGGATGATATAGGGTGATAGAGCAGAGACAGTAGGATGATGTAGGGTGGTAGAGACAGTAGGATGATGTAGGGTGATAGAGAAGAGACAGTAGGATGATGTAGGGTGATAGAGACAGTAGGATGATGTAGTGTGGTAGAGTAGAGACAGTAGGATGATGTAGGGTGGTAGAGACAGTATGATGATGTAGGGTGGTAGAGACAGTAGGATGATGTAGGGTGATAGAGCAGAGACAGTAGGATGATGTAGGGTGGTAGAGACAGTAGGATGATGTAGGGTTATAGAGAAGAGACAGTAGGATGATGTAGGGTGATAGAGCAGAGACAGTAGGATGATGTAGGGTGGTAGAGACAGTAGGATGATGTAGGGTTATAGAGAAGAGACAGTAGGATGATGTAGGGTGATAGACAGTAGGATGATATAGGGTGATAGAGCAGAGACAGTAGGATGATGTAGGGTGGTAGAGACAGTAGGATGATGTAGGGTGATAGAGAAGAGACAGTAGGATGATGTAGGGTGATAGAGACAGTAGGATGATGTAGTGTGGTAGAGTAGAGACAGTAGGATGATGTAGGGTGGTAGAGACAGTATGATGATGTAGGGTGGTAGAGACAGTAGGATGATGTAGGGTGATAGAGCAGAGACAGTAGGATGATGTAGGGTGGTAGAGACAGTAGGATGATGTAGGGTTATAGAGAAGAGACAGTAGGATGATGTAGGGTGATAGACAGTAGGATGATATAGGGTGATAGAGCAGAGACAGTAGGATGATGTAGGGTGGTAGAGACAGTAGGATGATGTAGGGTGATAGAGAAGAGACAGTAGGATGATGTAGGGTGATAGAGACAGTAGGATGATGTAGTGTGGTAGAGTAGAGACAGTAGGATGATGTAGGGTGGTAGAGACAGTATGATGATGTAGGGTGGTATAGAAGAGACAGTAGGATGATGTAGGGTGATAGAGTAGAGACAGTAGGATGATGTAGGGTGATAGAGACAGTAGGATGATGTAGGGTGATAGAGACAGTAGGATGATGTAGGGTGATAGAGAAGAGACAGTAGGATGATGTAGGGTGATAGAGAAGAGACAGTAGGATGATGTAGGGTGATAGAGACAGTAGGGTGATGTAGGGTGATAGAGACAGTAGGATGATGTAGGGTGATAGAGAAGAGACAGTAGGATTATGTAGGGTGATAGAGACAGTAGGATGATGTAGGGTGATAGAGAAGAGACAGTAGGATGATGTAGGGTGATAGAGACAGTAGGATGATGTAGGGTGATAGAGAAGAGACAGTAGGATGATGTAGGGTGATAGAGAAGAGACAAAAGGATGATGTAGGGTGATAGAGAAGACACAGTAGGATGATGTAGGGGGATAGAGACAGTAGGATGATGTAGGGTGATAGAGACAGTAGGATGATGTAGGGTGATAGAGAAGAGACAGTAGGATGATGTAGGGTGATAGAGACAGTAGGATGATGTAGGGTGATAGAGACAGTAGGATGATGTAGGGTGATAGAGACAGTAGGATGATGTAGGGTGATAGAGAAGAGATAGTAGGATGATGTAGGGTGATAGAGACAGTAGGATGATGTAGGGTGATAGAGTAGAGACAGTAGGATGATGTAGGGTGATAGACAGTAGGATGATATAGGGTGATAGAGCAGAGACAGTAGGATGATGTAGGGTGATAGACAGTAGGATGATATAGGGTGATAGAGCAGAGACAGTAGGATGATGTAGGGTGGTAGAGACAGTAGGATGATGTAGGGTGATAGAGAAGAGACAGTAGGATGATGTAGGGTGATAGAGACAGTAGGATGATGTAGTGTGGTAGAGTAGAGACAGTAGGATGATGTAGGGTGGTAGAGACAGTATGATGATGTAGGGTGGTATAGAAGAGACAGTAGGATGATGTAGGGTGATAGAGTAGAGACAGTAGGATGATGTAGGGTGATAGAGACAGTAGGATGATGTAGGGTGATAGAGACAGTAGGATGATGTAGGGTGATAGAGAAGAGACAGTAGGATGATGTAGGGTGATAGAGAAGAGACAGTAGGATGATGTAGGGTGATAGAGACAGTAGGGTGATGTAGGGTGATAGAGACAGTAGGATGATGTAGGGTGATAGAGAAGAGACAGTAGGATGATGTAGGGTGATAGAGACAGTAGGATGATGTAGGGTGATAGAGAAGAGACAGTAGGATGATGTAGGGTGATAGAGACAGTAGGATGATGTAGGGTGATAGAGAAGAGACAGTAGGATGATGTAGGGTGATAGAGAAGAGACAAAAGGATGATGTAGGGTGATAGAGAAGACACAGTAGGATGATGTAGGGGGATAGAGACAGTAGGATGATGTAGGGTGATAGAGACAGTAGGATGATGTAGGGTGATAGAGAAGAGACAGTAGGATGATGTAGGGTGATAGAGACAGTAGGATGATGTAGGGTGATAGAGACAGTAGGATGATGTAGGGTGATAGAGACAGTAGGATGATGTAGGGTGATAGAGACAGTAGGATGATGTAGGGTGATAGAGACAGTAGGATGATGTAGGGTGATAGAGACAGTAGGATGATGTAGGGTGATAGAGAAGAGACAGTAGGATGATGTAGGGTGATAGAGACAGTAGGATGATGTAGGGTGATAGAGACAGTAGGATGATGTAGGGTGATAGAGACAGTAGGATGATGTAGGGTGATAGAGAAGAGATAGTAGGATGATGTAGGGTGATAGAGACAGTAGGATGATGTAGGGTGATAGAGTAGAGACAGTAGGATGATGTAGGGTGATAGAGCAGAGACAGTAGGGTGATGTAGGGTTATAGAGTAGAGAGAGTAGGATGATGTAGGGTGATAGAGACAGTAGGATGATGTAGGGTTATAGAGAAGAGACAGTAGGATGATGTAGGGTGATAGAGAAGAGACAGTAGGATGATGTAGGGTGATAGAGTAGAGACAGTAGGATGATCTAGGGTGATAGAGAAAAGACAGTAGGATGATGTAGGGTGATGGAGACAGTAGGATGATGTAGGGTGATAGAGACAGTAGGATGATGTAGGGTGATAGAGTAGAGACAGTAGGATGATGTAGGGTGATAGAGCAGAGACAGTAGGGTGATGTAGGGTTATAGAGTAGAGACAGTAGGATGATGTAGGGTGATAGAGACAGTAGGATGATGTAGGGTTATAGAGAAGAGACAGTAGGATGATGTAGGGTGATAGAGAATAGACAGTAGGATGATGTAGGGTGATAGAGAAGAGACAGTAGGATGATGTAGGGTGATAGAGACAGTAGGAAGATGTAGGGTGATAGACAAGAGACAGTAGGATGATGTAGGGTGATAGAGAAGAGACAGTAGGATGATGTAGGGTGATAGACAGTAGGATGATGTAGGGTGATAGAGAAGAGACAGTAGGATGATGTAGGGTGATAGAGACAGTAGGATGATGTAGGGTGATAGAGACAGTAGGATGATGTAGAGTGATAGAGAAGAGACAGTAGGATGATGTAGGGTGATAGAGACAGTAGGATGATGTAGGGTGATAGACAGTAGGATGATGTAGGGTGATAGAGCAGAGACAGTAGGATGATGTAGGGTGATAGACAGTAGGATGATGTAGGGTGATAGACAGTAGGATGATGTAGGGTGATAGAGGCAGTAGGATGATGTAGGGTGATAGAGCAGAGACACCAAGGACGTGGCCCAAATTGCACCATATTCTCTATAACCAAATGGCACCCTATTCTCTATAACAACTTCAAAATAGATCCTGTTTGGTTTCAGGGCTAAATACACACAGTGGTAAACTACAGTCGGTTGCCAAATGGCACCATATTCTCTACATAGTGAACTACTTTTGACCAGGGCCCATAGGGATCTGGTCAATGGGCCCTGGTCAACAGTAGTGCACTATATAGGGAAGTGGTTGCCATTTGGGACTCGAACTTAGTTTAGCCATTGTGTGTGTATTTAACCCTGAAACCAAACATACCGGGTCTATTTTGAAGTCAGATAGGGTGTAGAGCGTTAAGCTAATCACATACATTTGGAAATACATTCATCTCATAGCAGAGAATAACCACAATGTTTTGTTTTTATCATGTCAGAGGTAGGCTACTGAGAATATTTTTTTTGTATTCATCTTATCGTTACTATTCTGAAACTTTCAAAGTCCTCCATTGAGTAATACTCCTTGAGAGGCTGAGAGGTACTTTTCAGGATATTTCAGGGATTGATCATTTCAGTATAAGAGATCTAATACTTTGAGAAGAGGATATATGGAGAGATCGGAGATATATCAGAGAGAGATCAGAGAGAGAGATGAGAGAGAGATCAGAGAGAGATCAGAGAGAGAGAGAGAGAGAGAGAGAGAGAGAGAGAGAGAGAGAGAGAGAGAGAGAGAGAGAGAGAGAGAGAGAGAAAGAGAGTAGGAGAGAGAGAGAGAGAGAGAGAGGGAGAGAGAGAGAGAGAGAGAGAGACAGAGAAAGATGTTCGAATAGAAAAAAGAGCCATCAAATTTTACAACTATCTAAAAACAAGTGACCCCAAAACATTCCATCACACAGCTCTACTATGTCAAGAGATGAAACAAGAGAAGAGTCCCCTCAGCCAGCTGGTTCTGAGGCTCAGTTCACTAACCAAAACCAACCTCAGGACAGAGCCTCAGGACAGCACTCAGAAAATCTGGCCCAACCAAATCATCACAAAGCAAAAAGAAAAATATATCACCTATTGGAAAGACACCACAAAAAATCAAAGTAAACTTCAATGCTATTTGGCTCTAAACAGACAGTACATGGTGGCAGACTATCTGACCACTGTGACTGATAGAAAACTGAGAAAAACACTGACTAGGTACAGACTCAGTGAGCACAGTCTGGCTATAGAGACCGGTCGTCACAGGCAAACCTGGCTGCCCAGAGAGGACAGGCTGTGCTCACTCTGCCCCCGGGGAGAGGTAGAGACAGAGCTGCATTTCCTATTACACTGTGACAAATACTCAGACCTAAGAGAATCTTTCTTTCCCAAAATTATCATTCAGTACAACGAATTTGAAACTATAAAAGAGGAAGAAAAAATCTAATATTTATTAGGTGAAAAGCCAAAATGTGCAATTTTGGCAGCCAAATATGTGTCCTCCTGCCACAACCTGAGGGACAGCCAGTGAAAATTGTAATGTAATGTCAATAATATTTCCTGTTTTGTTTTGGCTTTCATAGCATGTAATATGTCTTCTCAGTCATGTTGAGATTGGTCGACTACTATTGCTTTAATGTATTGTTATTCTCATTAATATTGTTGTTGTAGTTGCTGTTAATGGTAAACCCATTTCCACTACTACTATTATTATTGCTGTTGGTCCCACCATTTTTGTTATATGTATACTTTGACAATGTAAGTAATTGTACTTGCCATGTCAATAAAGTCTATTGAATTTAATTGAATTGAATTGAGAGAGAGAGAGAGAGAGAGAGAGAGAGAGAGAGAGAGAGAGAGAGAGAGAGAGAGAGAGAGAGAGAAAGAGAGTAGGAGAGAGAGAGAGAGAGAGAGAAAGAGAGAGAGAGAGAGAGAGAGAGAGAGAGAGCGAGAGAGAGAGAGAGAGAGAGAGAGAGAGAGAGAGAGAGGGAGAAAAAGCCTAAACATCTTCGCCACAGGTAACTTCCATAAAATTCGACATACCAATTAGGATCTGGCTAAAAAAACTTGAATCAGTTATAGAACCCATTGCCCTTTATGGTTGTGAGGTCTGGGTTCTGCTCACCAACCAAGATTTCACAAAATTAGACAAACACCAAATTGAGACTCTGCATGCAGAATTCTGCAAAAATATCCTCTGTGTACAACGTAAAACACCAAATAATGCATGCAGAGCAGAATTGATTCCCAAACCTTCCATAAAAAAGCCATCACCTACAGAGATACACCTGGAGAAGAGTCCCCTAAGCAAGCTGGTCCTGGGGCTCTGTTCATAAACACAAACATAACCCACAGAGCCCCAGGACAACAACACAATTAGACCCAACCAAATCATGAGAAAACCAAAAGAGAATTACTTGACACATTGGAAAGAATTAACAAAATAACAGCGCAAACTAGAATGCTATTTGGCCCTATCAAGAAAGCACATATACAGGCCCGACTGAAGTTTGCCAATTAATATCTGAATGATTCAGAGGAGAACTGGGTGAAAGTGTTGAGGTCAGATGAGACCAAAATCGAGCTCTTTGGCATCAACTTAACTCACCGTGTTTGGAGGAGGAGGAATGCTGCCTATGACCCCAAGAACACCATCCCCACCGTCAAACATGGAGGTGGAAACTTTATGCTTTGGGGGTGTTTTTCTGCTAAGGGGACAGGACAACTTCACCGCATCAAAGGGACGATGGACGTGGCCATGTACCGTCAAATTTTGGGTGAGAACCTCCTTCCCTCAGCCAGGGCATTGACAATGGGTCGTGGATGGGTATTGCAGCATGACAATGACCCAAAACACACGGCCAAGGCAACAAAGGAGTGGCTCAAGAAGAAGCACATTAAGGTCCTGGAGTGGCCTAGCCAGTCTCCAGACCTTAATCCAATAGAAAATCTGTGGAGGGAGCTGAAGGTTCGAGTTGCCAAACGTCAGCCTCGAAACCTTAATGACTTGGAGAAGATCTGCAAAGAGGAGTGGGACAAACTCCCTCCTGAGATGTGTGCAAACCTGGTGGCCAACTACAAGAAACGTCATGTTTTGCAGAGGGGTCAAATACTTATTTGTCACGCCCTGGCTCTAGGGACTCTTTTAAGTTGAGTCAGGGTGTGTAGAGTTTATGTTTTGTGCTCGTTGTGTCTAGTCTAGTTTTTGTATATCTATGTTGGCCAGAGTGGTTCTCAATCAGAGGCAACGAGTATCAGCTGTTGATGGTTGTCTCTGATTGGGAACCATATTTAGTCAGGTGGTTTTTCCCACAGTGTTTGTGGGATCTTGTTCCGTGTTGGTTTGTGGTTTGCACCTGTGGACGTCACGTATCGATTTGTTGTTTTGTTCGTGTATCATTTAATAAATAAGTATGTTCACCTTCCACGCTGCGCCTTGGTCCTCTATATCGTGACAGAAGATCCCACCAATACAGGACCAAGCAGCGTGCCCAGGCAGGAGAGGAGAAGCGGCGCCAACCGGGCAGTCGTCGGACAGGCGAGGGGCACCCCCAAGAAATGTTTAGGGGGGGGCACATGGCAGGGACGACGGGGCCACTGGAGGCAGATAAGGGGCGAGTTGGTGGACGAGGAGAGAAGGCCACCGGGTTACGGGAGCCATTGGTGTATAGAGGGAAGGAAAATGTAGAGGCACGGCGAGAGGTACTGAAGTGTGTTGCCAGTCCGGTCCGGCCCGTTCCTGATCCCCGTGTAAGGCCAGTGGTGTGTGTTCCCAGTACGGTCCGGCCTGTTCCTGTCCATCGCGCCAAGCCTATGGTGCGCGTCGCCAGCCCGGCCTGTTCCTGCCCCTCACACCAAGCCTATGGTGCGCGTCGCCAGCCCGGCCCGGCCTGTTCCTGCTCCCCGCACCAAGCCAATGGTGCGCGTCGCCAGCCTGGTCCGGCCTGTTCCTGCTCCCCGCACCAAACCTGTGGTGCGCATTGCCAGCCCGTGCCCGTTTCACCGGTGCCTGGTCAGGTACCGGTCAGCTGCTCCACACCGGAGCCTGAGCAATCCGCTCCACCGAAGTCCAGTCAGGCTCCAGCCAGTGGGGCTGGACCAGACCAGGGGCACTACGGGGGGGTTAGTAGAGGGTGGTAGTCAAGCCCGGAGCCGGAACCGCCTCCGAGGAGGAATGCCCACCCAGCCCTCCCCTGTTCGGTGATGTTTAGGCGCGGTCGCAGTCCGCGCCTTTAGGGGGGGTACTGTCACGCCCTGGCTCTAGGGACTCTTTTAAGTTGAGCCAGGGTGTGTAGAGTTTATGTTTTGTGCTCGTTGTGTCTAGTCTAGTGTTTGTATATCTATGTTGGCCGGAGTGGTTCTCAATCAGAGGCAACGAGTATCAGCTGTTGCTGGTTGTCTCTGATTGGGAACCATATTTAGTCAGGTGGTTTTTCCCATAGTGTTTGTGGGATCTTGTTCTGCGTTTGTGTTTTGCACCTGTGGACGTCACGTATCGATTTGTTGTTTTGTTCGTGTATCATTTAATAAATAAGTATGTTCACCTTCCACGCTGCGCCTTGGTCCTCTATATCCGACGATCGTGACATTATTTCCCTCATTAAAATGCAAATCAATTTATAACATTTTTGACATGCGTTTTTCTGGATTTTTTTGTTGTTATTCAGTCTCTCACTGTTCAAATAAACCTACCATTAAAATTATAGACTGATCTTGTCTTTGTCAGTGGGCAAATGTACAAAATCAGCAGGGGATCAAATCCTTTTTTCCCTCCCTGTAATACAACACACATACCATACCGTATAACCTCAGTCACATCAACTGCTGGGAAGCACTTATACTTAAATCGTTATTAGTTCTTGGAATATCTTGTACTCCTCTACTTTGGGTCTTAAGACCAAAAAACCCAGATTTTCTTACCAACACATTTACATTTCAGTCATTTAGCAGACACTCTTATCCAGAGCAATTAGGGTTAAGTGCCTTGCTCAAGGGCACATTGACAGATTTTTCACCTAGTCGGCTCGGGGACTAGAACCAGCGACATTTCAGTTACTGGCACAACGCGCTTAACCACTAAGCTACCTGCCGCCCCAAAGGTCAAGACCAAAGGTCAAGACATAATAATACTTCTAGAAACATGTTGTCGTGGTGATATAGATACTCAATGTCCTTCAGGCTATAGGGAAATTCTACTTCCATCTTTAAAACATTCTAACATATTATTAAACAGGGCAGGGACTCAGGAGGAATGATCACATGGTATAAACAGGATCTTTCACTGAGCCAAATCAAAAAGGGTAACATTTGGTTAAAACTCAACAAAGTCACATTCCTTAGTGACAATGATTTATATATCGGTGGTGTATGCTTCTCCATCAGGTTCATCTTACTATGATGATCAGTTTTATGATAATATCCAAAGAGAGACCAACCAGTATCAAACTGAGGGAAATGTGCTTTTGTGTGGGGATTGTAATGCTAGAACAGGTTCTGAACCTGAATGTGTTACCCTGAGGGGATTGTAATGCTAGAACAGGTTCTGAACCTGAATGTGTTACCCTGAGGGGATTGTAATGCTAGAACAGGTTCTGAACCTGAATGTGTTACCCTGAGGGGATTGTAATGCTAGAACAGGTTCTGAACCTGAATGTGTTACCCTGAGGGGATTGTAATGCTGGAACAGGTTCTGAACCTGAATGTGTTACCCTGAGGGGATTGTAATGCTAGAACAGGTTCTGAACCTGAATGTGTTACCCTGAGGGGATTGTAATGCTGGAACAGGTTCTGAACCTGAATGTGTTACCCTGAGGGGATTGTAATGCTAGAACAGGTTCTGAACCTGAATGTGTTACCCTGAGGGGATTGTAATGCTAGAACAGGTTCTGAACCTGAATGTGTTACCCTGAGGGGATTGTAATGCTAGAACAGGTTCTGAACCTGAATGTGTTACCCTGAGGGGATTGTAATGCTAGAACAGGTTCTGAACCTGAATGTGTTACCCTGAGGGGATTGTAATGCTAGAACAGGTTCTGAACCTGAATGTGTTACCCTGAGGGGATTGTAATGCTGGAACAGGTTCTGAACCTGAATGTGTTACCCTGAGGGGATTGTAATGCTAGAACAGGTTCTGAACCTGAATGTGTTACCCTGAGGGGATTGTAATGCTAGAACAGGTTCTGAACCTGAATGTGTTACCCTGAGGGGATTGTAATGCTGGAACAGGTTCTGAACCTGAATGTGTTACCCTGAGGGGATTGTAATGCTGGAACAGGTTCTGAACCTGAATGTGTTACCCTGAGGGGATTGTAATGCTAGAACAGGTTCTGAACCTGAATGAGGGTAATAGACAGACGCTTCCCTCCTCATACCCGACTCTCACTAGTCATAGAAATAGCCCTGACCAGATAGTGAAGAGAAATAGAAAGGAGAGTACATCTCTGTCCATGTCTGTCCATCTCTGTCCATCTCTGTCCATCACTTTCCATGTCTGTCCATCTCTGTCCATCTCTTTCCATGTCTGTCCATCTCTGTCCATGTCTGTCCATCTCTGTCCATTCTCTGTCCATCTCTGTCCATCTCTTTCCATGTCTGTCCATCTCTGTCCATCTCTGTCCATCTCTGTCCATGTCTGTCCATCTCTCCACCCAAAGACCACACAGGCAGAGCCCTGTAGACTGATTAATACAACACAGAGCCCTGTAGACCGATTCATCTAAATAAAACCTACAGATGGGCCTTTGACAGCAACACATTTCAACACAACATTACACTGACCAGAAATTACAACCTGTATCAATGATTTCCTTTCAAGTACATTCAGCCTAAACCTCCCTGACATAAATTTGGCTGTGAATAAATTAAATGAGATCTATCATAAATCAGCCACAATAGCAAATGTGTGCAAAAGAAGAAACAGTTTTAATTGGAAACCTCAAAAGGAGAAATGGTTTGATGCTGAATGAACTCTCATGAGGAAAACAATTTAGATCTTTATCAACTAGAAAACATCACCAACCACAGGATAGAGATGTTGGGCAACAATATTGTGACACATTGAAAGAATATAAACAAAACCTAAGACGGAAGAAACGGAAGCATTTTGAGAACACTCTGAAAGAGACTGAAGACTCCATTGATGGAAACCAGTCCTGGGAGAAATGGAAAACAGAGGAATGACCTGCCCATTCAAAATGGCAACATTTGGAAAGATCACTTTGAAAGTCTCAATGGAACAATACCATCAGAAGACTTTAATCCAAGAAAAACTCAGCTTCCTAGAACACACAATGAAAAACAACTAGAATCCAACTGACTACCAGAACCCAACTGACTACCAGAACCCAACTGACTACCAGAACCCAACTGACTTAAAGACCCCAACTGACTACCAGAATCCAACTGACTACCAGAACCCAACTGACTACCAGAACCCAACTGACTACCAGAATCCAACTGACTACCAGAACCCAACTGACTACCAGAACCCAACTGACTACCAGAACCCAACTGACTTAAAGACCCCAACTGACTACCAAATGACACAGGCTGATCTTTGGAAGAAAATACAAATCCTTAAACCTGGAAAGGCGTGTGGCCCTGACAGCATCAGGAATGAAATGCTTAAACACAGTACTCCTGAGCTGCAGGATGCCTTATTAAAACTATTCCACCTGGTTTAGGAGAGTGGCTGCTTCCCTGATATTTGGAACCAGGGGCTCATAACCCCATACATAAAAGGTGACAAATTAGACCCTAATAACTATAGGGGAATATGTGTCACCGGTAACATGGGGAAAGTGTTCTGCTGTATTCTCAATGACCCAATACAGACCTTCCTCACACAGAATAACACTCTCAGCAAAAAAAACGAATTGGCTTTCTACCCAAACACAGAACAACAGACCACATACACACACGAATAAACCAGCATGTTCATCAGAAAAGCAAAGGAAAAGTTTTTGCATGTTTTGTTTAATGAAGAATGCTTTTGATTCCATATGGCGTGATGGATTATATTGGGGGTAAATATACGACATCATGAAATCTATTTGCTTGAACAACACATGTAGTATTTTTTGGGGTGGGTATATTAGCTTCAATACTGCAGATAGATTGTAGCTTCCATCAATGTAATTGTCTGCATCATTTCCAATCCCCCATTTATTTTTCTGCAAACATATATACAGTATCAGTCAAAGTTTGGACACACCACTCAATTTCTTTGTTTTTTACTATTTTCTACATTGTAGAATAATAGTGAAGACATCAAAACTATGATATAACACATATGGAATCATGTAGTAACCAAAGAAGTGTTAAACAAATCAAAACATATTTATTTATATTTGAGATTCTTCAAATAGCCACCCTTTGCCTTGATGACAGCTTTGCACACTCTTGGCATTCTCTCAACCAGCTTCACCTGGAATGCTTTTCCAACAGTGTTGAAGGAGTTCCCACATATTCTGAGCACTTGTTGGCTGCTTTTCCTTCACTCTGAGGTCCAACTCATCCCAAACCATCTCAATTGGGTTGAGGTCAGGGTATTGTGGAGGCCAGGTCATCTGATGCAGCAATCAATCACTCTCAATGGTCAAATAGCCCTTACACAGCCTGGAGATGTGTTTTGGGTCGTTGTCCTGTTGAAAAACAAATGATAGTCCCACTAAGCGCAAACCAGATGGGATCACGTATCGCTGCAGAATGCTGTGGTAGCCATGCTGGTTAAGTGTGCCTTGAATTCTAAATAAATCACTGACAGTGTCACCAGCAAAGCACCCCCACACCATCACACCTCCTCCTCCATGCTTCACGGTGGGAACCACACATGCGGAGATCATCAGTTCACCTACTCTGCGTCTCACAAAGACACAGCGGTTGGAAGCAAAAATCTCAAATTTGGACTCATCAGACCAAAGGACACATTTCCACCGGTCTAATGTCCATTGCTTGTGTTTCTTGGCCCAAGCAAGTCTCTTCTTCTTATTGGTGTCCTTTAGTAGTGGTTTCTTTGCAGCAATTCGACCATGAAGGCCTGATTCACACAGTCTCCTCTGAACAGTTGATGTGGAGATGTGTTTGTTACTTGAACTCTGTGAAGCATTAATTTGGACTGAAATCTGAGATGCAGTTAACTCTAATGAACTTATCCTTTGCAGCAGAGGTAACTCTGGGTCTTCCTTTCCTGTGGTGGTCCTCATGATAGCAAGTTTCATCATAGCACTTGATGGTTTTTGCGACTAAAAGTTATTGACATTTTCCGGATTGGCTGACCTTCATGTCTTAAAGTAATGATGGACTGTCGTTTCTCTTTGCATATTTGAGCTGTTCTTGCCATTATATGGACTTGGTCTTTTACCAAATAGGGCTACAGTGGCTTGCGAAAGTATTCATCCCCCTTGGCATTTTTCCTATTTTGTTGCCTTACAACCTGGAATTAAAATGGATTTTTGGGGGGTTTGTATCATTTGATTTACACAACATGCCTACCACTTTGAAGATGCAAAATTTGTTTTATTGTGAACCAAACAAGAAATAAGACCAAAAAACAGAAAACTTCAGCGTGCATAACTATTCACCCTCCCACCCCCCCTCAAAGTCAATACTTTGTAGAGCCACCTTTTGCAGCCATTACAGCTGCAAGTATCTTGGGGTATGTCTCTATAAGCTTGGCACATCTAGCCACTGGGATTTTTGCCCAGTCTTCAAGGCAATACTGCTCCAGCTCCTTCAAGTTGGATGGGTTCCGCTGGTGTACAGCAATCTTTAAGTCATAGCACATATTCGCAATTGGATTGAGGTCTGGGCTTTGACTAGGCCATTCCAAGACATTTAAATGTTTCCCCTTAAACCACTTGAGTGTTGCTTTAGCAGTATGCTTAGGGTTATTGTCCTGCTGGCAGGTGAACCTCCGTCCCAGTCTCAAATCTCTGGAAGACTGAAACAGGTTTCCCTCAAGAATTCCCCTGTATGTAGTGCCATCCATCATTCCTTCAATTCTGACCAGTTTCCCTGTCCCTGCCGATGGAAAACATCCCCACAGCATGATGCTGCCACCACCATGTTTCACTGTGAGGATGTTGTTCTTGGGGTGATGAGAGGTGTTGGGTTTGCGTCAGACATTGAGTTTTCCTTGATGGCCAAAAAGCTCAATTTGAGTCTCATCTGACCAGAGTACCTTCTTCCATATGTTTGGGGAGTGTTATGATGTCATTTTACAGTGTGGTGGGAACCAGGTTAAATTTAGTAGATAAGTGATTCTGGGTGCCGCACAGTCTGAATACCAAGGATTCCATTATGTCGAGGGAGATCACTGGGGTTTATCTTAGAATGATTGATGGACATGATATACTGACTTGGGGTACAAGGTAATAACATCAAAGAAGGGAGTGCCCACTGAGGGTTACCAGATGTTGTTGAAGAAACGTGTAACATGAGGTATATAAACTGAGATATTTTCTTTGTTCAGTAGTTGGGATAGCAAGAGGAAGAGCATGTGCCTTTTGTTAGACGACCCCAGTACCGAATCTTTTAAATATTTGTATGAACTCTCCATCTATGTGTTAAATATCTTCTTGCATCATGAACTACTTGATACCCGAGAAACTCATCATAACAGGGAGTCTCCCACATGGCTTTTTACACCAAACTTTTTTTTTTTTGGCCACTCTTCTGTAAAGCCCAGCTCTGTGGAGTGTACGGCTTAAAGTGGTCCTATGGACAGATACTCCAATCTCCGCTGTGGAGCTTTGCAGCTCCTTCAGGGTTATCTTTGGTCTCTTTGTTACCTCTCTGATTAATGCCCTCCTTGCCTGGTCCGTGAGTTTTTGGTGGGCGGCCCTCTCTTGGCAGGTTTGTTGTGGTGCCATATTACATTTACATTTACATCATTTAGCAGACACTCTTATCCAGAGCGACTTACAAATTGTTCTTTCCATTTTTTAATAATGGATGTAATGGTGCTCTGTGGGATGATCAAAGTTTCGGATATTTTTTTAATAACCCAACCCTGAGCTGTACTTCTCCACAACGTTGTCCCTGACCTGTTTGGAGAGCTCCTTGGTCTTCATGGTGCCACTTGCTTAGTGGTGCCCCTTGCTTAGTGGTGTTGCAGACTCTGGGGCCTTTCAGAACAGGTGTATATATACTGAGATCATGTGACACTTAGATTGCACACAGGTGGACTTTATTTAACTAATTATGTGACTTCTGAAGGTAATTGGTTGCACCAGATCTTATTTAGGGGCTTCATAGCAAAGGGGGGCGAATACATACGAACGCACCACTTTTCCGTTATAAAGTTATTTTTTTCATTTCACTTCAACAATTTGGACTATTTTGTGTATGTCCATTACATGAAATCCAAATAAAAATCTATTTAAATGACAGGTTGTAATGCAACAAAATAGGAAAAATGCCAAGGGGGATGAATACTTTTGCAAGGCACTGTACCTAGGGAATGGGGTGCCACTGTACTGCTTTGGCAATATTTACTAATTGTATTTCAGCCAATAAACCAATCTGAATTTGAATTTGAGATCAGAGAGCGATAGAGATCAGAGAGAAATCAGAGAGAGATCAGAGAGAGAGATCAGAGAGAGAGAGAGAGATCAGAGAGAGAGAGAGATCAGAGAGAGAGAGAGATAAGAGAGAGAGAGAGATCAGAGACAGAGAGAGATCAGAGAGAGAGAGAGAGAGAGAGATCAGAGAGAGAGATCAGAGAGAGCAGAGATTGATCAGAGAGAGAGAAAGAGATCAGAGAGAGGCTAGAGAGAAAAGATCAGAGAGAGGTCAGAGAGAGAGAGAGAAAGAGTGATCAGAGAGGGACACTCACAGGCAAACTGTAGCAGGGCGTCCCGACTCAGGACCGTCCCGTAGTTGTTCTCTGCCTTACACTGGTATCTCCCATAGTCTGCTGTCTTGCTGGCGTTGGTTATTATCAAGTTGCCGTCAATCAAGCTGTAACGGTAATCTGCCTCAACATCCACTTCTGTTCCATTGATAAACCAACTGCAGAGAGACAAAGATCACAGATAAATGTGTCTTCACACAAAAAGACAATATGAGGTTTTGACTTGAATTAATATGATAGAAAATAAAAAAAATGATTTATTGTCACATCCACCAGATAATGTTAGGGTTAGTAGTATGATAGATACCAGATCCACCAGAAAGGGTTAGGGTTAGTAGTGTAATGTGTTGTTTTACAGGGTCAGCCATAGTAATATGATAGGTGCAGTGTAATGTGTTGTTTTACAGGGTCAGCCATAGTAGTATGATAGGTCCAGTGTAATGTGTTGTTTTACAGGGTCAGCCATAGTAGTACGGCGCCCCTGGAGCAAATGAGGGGTAAGTGCCTTGCTCAAGGGCACATCGACAGATCTTTCACCTTGAGAGAGAGAGTCATACCTGTATACAGGTTCAGGGTTGCCTCTGGCTTCACAACTCATCATCACTTTCTTCTCCTCAGAGTCCAATGCAAAGATGGCGTCATCTGGTTCCTGGACAAACACTGGCCCAAACTCTTCACTCTCTAAAACACGGAGAAGACAGAGAGGAGTTTAGAGGGAGATACACACAGAAGAAGATTTCCACCGAAACGTCTGATGGTTTTAGAAGGAATTACACGAGCACTACATTTACATTACATTTTAGTCATTTAGCAGACGCTCTTATCCAGAGCGACTTACATATATATATATATATTTTTTTTTATACTGGCCCCCTGTGGGAATCGAACCCACAACCCTGGCGTTGCAAACGCCATGCTCTATCAACTGAGCTACATCCCTGCCGACCATTCCCTCCCCTACCCTGGACGACGCTGGGCCAATTGTGCGCCGCCCATGAGTCTCCCGGTCGCGGCCGGCTGCGACAGAGCCTGGATTCGAACCAGGATCTCTAGTGACACAGTTAGCACTGCGATGCAGTGCCTTAGACCACTGCGCCACTCAGGAAACCCTCTGATGTAGCATTCAGTGCTACATCAGAGGGTTTTAGAAGGAATTACACCAACACTACAGCATTCAGTGCTACATCATAGGGTTTTAGAAGGAATTACACCAACACTACAGCATTCAGTGCTACATCAGAGGGTTTTAGAAGGAATTACACCAACACTACAGCATTCAGTGCTACATCAGAGGGTTTTAGAAGGAATTACACCAACACTACAGCATTCAGTGCTACATCAGAGGGTTTTAGAAGGAATTGCACCAACACTACAGCATTCAGTGCTACATCAGAGGGTTTTAGAAGGAATTACACCAACACTACAGCATTCAGCGCTACATCAGAGGGTTTTAGAAGGAATTACACCAACACTACAGCATTCAGCGCTACATCAGAGGGTTTTAGAAGGAATTACACCAACACTACAGCATTCAGCGCTACATCAGAGGGTTTTAGAAGGAATTACACCAACACTACAGCATTCAGTGCTACATCAGAGGGTTTTAGAAGGAATTACACCAACACTACAGCATTCAGTGCTACATCAGAGGTTTTTAGAAGGAATTACGCCAACACTACAGCATTCAGTGCTACATCAGAGGGTTTTAGAAGGAATTACACCAACACTACAGCATTCAGTGCTACATCAGAGGGTTTTAGAAGGAATTACACCAACACTACAGCATTCAGTGCTACATCAGAGGGTTTTAGAAGGAATTACACCACTACAGCATTCAGTGCTACATCAGAGGGTTTTAGAAGGAATTACACCAACACTACAGCATTCAGTGCTACATCAGAGGGTTTTAGAAGGAATTACACCAACACTACAGCATTCAGTGCTACATCAGAGGGTTTTAGAAGGAATTACACCAGCACTACAGCATTCAGTGCTACATCAGAGGGTTTTAGAAGGAATTACACCAACACTACAGCATTCAGTGCTACATCAGAGGGTTTTAGAAGGAATTACACCAACACTACAGCATTCAGTGCTACATCAGAGGGTTTTAGAAGGAATTACACCAACACTACAGCATTCAGTGCTACATCAGAGGGTTTTAGAAGGAATTACACCAACACTACAGCATTCAGTGCTACATCAGAGGGTTTTAGAAGGAATTACACCAACACTACAGCATTCAGTGCTACATCAGAGGGTTTTAGAAGGAATTACACCAACACTACAGCATTCAGTGCTACATCAGAGGGTTTTAGAAAGAGTTAATAACTAAAATATAAACTGCAAAGTTGCTCAGGAGATAGAAGCAGAGCTGCCATATTTGTGGGTACCATCTTATAACCATCAGATGATTTTAGAAGGAGTTACATCAACACTACTTAATTCAGCGCTACATCAGATTATTTTAGAAGGAGTTATACTGAATTATTCTATTACCAGAGGTGGACGTGGTGTCGCTAACTGAGCAATGGGCTGGTATTCAGATTCTGAACGGAGAACATCACCTTCCTGCAGTATGTCACTGGATTAGTCCCAAATGGCACCATATTCCCTACATCTGTCACCCGAGTGGCGCAGTGGTCTAAGGCACTGCATCGCAGTGCTAGCTGTGCCACTAGAGATCCTGGTTCGAATCCAGGCTCTGCTGTAGCCGGCCGCAACCGGGAGACCAATGGGGTAAGTCGCTCTGGATAAGCGCGTCTACTAAATGACGTAAATGTAATAGTGCACTACTTTTGACCAGGTCATCTCTGTTTGAATTTCTACCTTACTCTAATTCTGCTGCCCTGAGGGCGGAGACTCACCAGCGTTTCCTTTTCTACTTCCAGCTCAATATGAATCAACTCAATATGAATCAGCTCAATATTGCCATAATGAATCAGCTCAATTCAAATCAGCTCAATACGAATCAGCTCAATACAATTCAGCTCAATATGAATCAACTCAATATGAATCAGCTCAAAGTGAAATCAGCTCAATACGAATGAGCTCAAAACAAATGACTGCAATTAGCTTCCAACTAGAGAGCTCGCTTTACCTAACCTCGTATTTATAGAGAGATTAATGCACCATGTATATTGATTCAATTCATTCTGGGAGACCAGAACATGTAGTTATTCTTGTATACTCATTCAGCCTCAGATGTGTTTAGCATCATGCCAAGTAACATTTATGTTTGTGTATGTGGTCCTCTGTAGCTCAATTGGTAGCGCACGGCGCTTGTAACGCCAAGGTAGTGTGTTCGATCCCCGGGACCACCCATACGTAAAAGTGTATACATGCATGACTGTAAATGGCTTTGGATGAAAGTGTCTGCTAAATGGCATGTTATTTTAGCTGGTGAATTATTTGCAAATATTCTGGTTGAGAAGAATAAAACATTTGACAGAGGAGATACTGTACTTCTTGACAAACAAACAGACAGACAGTCAGTCAGACAGACAAACAAATAAAGAGAGAGGCGGAATGGGAGAGAGGAAGTGAGAAAGAGAGAGAGAGACAGAAAGAGACAGAGATGCCTCTACTCCCTTGTTGCTATATCTGCACTCTTAGAAAAAAATGCGCTGAAGAAAAATATAAAGTGTTGGTATCAGCTGATAAAAGATCCCAGAAATGTTCCATACACACAAAAAGCTTATTTCTCTCAAATTGTGTGCACACATTTTTCACATCGCTGGTAGTGAGCATTACTCCTTTGCCAAGACAATCCATCTACCTGACAGGTGTGGCAAATCAAGATGCTAATTAAACAGCATGATCATTACACAGGTGCATCTTGTGCTGGTGACAATAAAAGGCCACTCTAAAATGTGCAGTTTTGTCACGTAACACAAAGCCACAGATGTCTCAAGTTTTGAGGGAGCGTGCAATTGGCATGCTGACTGCAGGAATGTCCATTAGAGCTGTTGCCAGAGTATTTAATGTTCATTTCTCTACCATAAGCCGCCTCCAATGTTGTTTTTAGAGAATTTGGCAGTTTGTCCAACTGACCTCATAACCGCAGACCACGTGTATGGCATCGTGTGGGGGAGCGGTTTTGCTGATGTCAACGTTGTGAACAGAGTACCCCATGGTGGCGGTGGGGTTATGGTATGGGCAGGCATAAGCTATGGACAACGAACACAATTGCCTTTTATCAATGGCATTTTGAATGCACAGAGATACCGTGATGAAATCCTGAGGCCCATTGTCGTGCCATTCATCCACCGCCATCACCTCATTTTTCAGCATGATAATGCACGGCCCTCATGTCTTAAGGATTTGTATACAATTCCTGGAAGCTGAAAATGTCCCAGTTCTTCCATGGCCTGCGTACTCACCAGACATGTCACCAATTGAGCATGTTTGGGATGCTCTGGATCGTCGTGTACGACAGCGTGTTCCAGTTCCCGCCAATATCCAGCAACTTCGCACAGCAATTGAAGAGAAGTGTGACAACATTCCACAGGCCACAATCAACAGCCTAAATCAACTATATGCGAAGGAGATGTGTCGTGCTGCATGAGGCAAATGGTGGTCACACCATATACTGACTGGTTTACTGACTTTTTCATCCCAAAGGTGTTCGATGGGGTTGAGGTCAGGGCTTTGTGCAGGCCCGTCAAGTTATTCCACACCAATCTCGACAAACCATTTGTGACCAACCGGCTCGATTCGGTCTTACGTAGCAAAATTTGAAATTGTGTTTTTTACATTGGATAAAAGTAGAGACAGAGCTAGAAAATAGTATATCATACACTACAGTTGAGGAACAATGGGAAAGTAATTCTGCTTTGAAAGTTGATAAACTTGTAACCTCACTTTTGAGAAAATGGTCCTTGAATGTTTTGGTACCTACTGGAGAGCTCTTCTTTGTCTACACCCATTCAGCATCGTTCACACCCTCTTAAGCTTCAGCCCCACCCATCTCTTTAAGGATTCACATGTGAGGCCATGTACTAAACAACCAATGATTTCAAGACTAAATGCTGGTTTGTACTATGGGTGTGTTCGTAAATTCAATCTGGATTGCCAGAGTGCGCTCTGGGATTTAGTAAACTCAGAGCGTTGTCAGATTGTTCGTTCCTAAATTCAGAGCGTTTCGCTCTCGGAGCGTTCAGAGCGCACACTGGATGCTCTGACCGATGAGTCGGGTTGATCCGAGTGTTCTGACCTAACAACAGCAGTCAAGCAATTGGCTATCTTGCTAGCTATCTTGTTGGCTAGCTTGCTAGCTATTTCCAGACACAAATGAGGGAACACCTCACTCTGACCATTTTACTCACCCTAGCAGAGCTGGTTAGGCTGTTTTTATGTTATCCAGAGCGTTGGTGACTGCAACTGGGCTACTGGCAACAATTTAATTACGCTTTTTTGCCAACATTTATTGACACCGGCCATATTCAACGGGTGTTTAGCGTTCGTAAATTTGTCAGTAATTCACATGTTCCAAAAGGCATTTTGTATTTTTGTATTTTTTAAAGTTTACATTCAAATGTCTCTCCTTTGAAGTAGTGATGTGAAAAACCCAGATTCGTCCGTCGGACTGACAGATGGTGAAGCGTGATTCATCACTCCAGAGAACGTGTTTCCACGAGAGTCCAATGGCGGCAAGCTTTACACCACTCCAAACGACGTTTAGCATTGCGCATGGTGATCTTAGGCTTGTGTGCAGCTGCTTGGCAATGGAAACCCATTTCATGAATCTCTCAATGAACAGTTATTGGGCTGATGTTGCTTCCAGAGGCAGTTTGGAACTCAGTAGTGAGTGTTGCAACCGAGGACACTACACGCTTCAGCACACAGCAGTCCCATTCTGTGAGCTTGTGTGGCCTACCACTTCGCGGCTGAGCCCTGGTTGTTCCTAGACGTTTCCACTTCACAATAACAGCACTTACAGTTGACCGGGGCAGCTCTAGCAGGGCAGAAATTTGGCGAACTGACTTGTTGGAAAGTTGGCATCCTGTGACGGTGCCACGTTGAAAGTCGCTGAGCTCTTCAGTAAGGCCATTCTACTGCCAATGTTTGTCTATGGAGATTGCATGGCTGTGTGCTTGATTATATACACCTGTCAGCAACGGCAGGAATAGCCGAATCCACTAATTTAAAGGGGTGTTCACAAACTTTTCTCTATACAGTGTATTTTGCAACCTGTACGGTGAAGCTGTCCATTTTTTGGTCGTTTCAATTAAACTGGTATCCTTCTTTATTCATCACCATTTTATTTAGCCAATTTTGGTCTTTAATGCCGACAGACAAGTTCCCTACCTTCTCCCCTTTGCACTTGCCCCCCCCAATCAATTGGTTGTAATTTTGGATAGAGCAGATATTTCCATATTTTGTGTTGTGCGTGTGTGACATAACTCCACCAGTCCTATTTATGGTATAAATTACAAAGATTTTACTTTTTTTCTCTCTCCAAAAACAATGTTTATTTTTGTTCTGATCAATTAGAATATTTGAGTTGAACCATAATATTTGCTGTCATATTTATTCTGTATTTTCTGGTGGTTTAAACTGAAATTGCATCCAGCTTTCTATGGCTTGTTTTAAAAATAGCAGTATTTTGGAGATTATTTCATTTTCAAATAACCGAAAGTGAGAGGTTGTAATCTGAATAAAGGGAAAAAGGCCATTCTTGAACATGGGGTGAGACATTCTTACTAATCTGCTAGAGAACATGTTTCGGATTTAAGTGTAACTTTTGTATGACTGAAGCCTTTAGTCAGAGGTCTAATGCTTCAATATTTAATCATTTCTGCCCAGCGAATTCATATCATTATAGAAATAGGCCCGTTTCATTTTGTCTGGTTTGCCATTCGAAATGAAGTGAAGCTAATATTTACCATTTTGTTAGTTTGTTAAAATAGAGCCCTCTGTCAAATTGAGATGTTGTGGCAGGACTTGACAATTTAAAGCAGTTCTGCATACAAGAGTGGGCCTGAATTCCTCAACAGCAACGTGAGAGACTGATCAACAGCTACAGGAAGGATTTGGGGCAGTCATTGCAGCTAAAGATGGCACAAGCAGTTATTGAGTGTAACAGGGCAATTACTTTTTCACACAGGGGAATTGGGTGTTGCATATCTTTGTTATTACATAACCCCCAAAATGTGATACTTATTTTATTTATTTGTAAACTCAGGTGCACTTTATCTGATATTAGGTTTTGGTTGAAGATCTGATAACATTCAGTATAAAAAATATGCAAAAATAGAGAATATCAGAAAGAGGGCCAATACTTTTTCACCGCACTGTACGGGTAACAGGGTTGACCCTCAAATACTCAGTTTTTCACCACAAAACACCAGAAAATGGCAAAAAATAGTAGAACCAGCTCACCTGCTTTTACACTGTGATTTAACTACTACATGGTCAATGTTTCTTTTGATAAAATATTTCAAAGGAATAGTGTCTGTTTTATTTAAGCAAGGTTACAGATAAACGTTTCAGCCTTCATCAGAATAATCACTCAAAACGGATGATTTGTTTTTTTAGGTTGCACCTCGACTCACGTTAGTTGAGCACCCTCTGAGGGACATTAATCACTAATCACATGAAATAAATAATGTTCTTCAGAAATGACTTTCTCAAAGCAACAAAATCACTAGGGCTTTACAATGATGGTGAAAATGTTGATACATTTTGGTGTCAGATGGGTTAAAATCTTCCTCTTCACTGAGGGTGACATGTCAGGGCGGCAGGTAGCTTAGTGGGTAGAAGCGTTGTGCCAGTAACTGAAAGGTCGCTGGTTCTAATCCTGGAGCCGACTAGGTTAAAAAGCTGTCGATGTGCCCTTAAGCAAGGCTCTTAACCCTAATTGCTCCTGTAAGTCGCTCTGGATAAGAGTGTCTGCTAAATGACTAAAATGTAAGTGGAATATACTTCGGACATATAATTTAAAAAACAAGTTGCTAGGTGTAGGCAGGGCCATAGGTAAACTGGGAAATGACTAAAGAATTAATAAGGGTGATTTTTCCACAAATAGACAGGTGTTGTCCTTTCCATGGTAGCAAGATCTTATCTAAGTTCAATCAAAATGTATTGTAATGATATCATTTCTTTATTTTGGGATATGAATACCGAGTATGTCCACTTCACCGTAGCACCATTTTATTGTTAAACTGTAATGTAAAAGTTCCACCTTTTAGCGATCCTGTAGGTAATATGATGCATTTATCATAATTTGGTTTTTAATCCAGAGAAATTAGAAAAAATATCTAGATCCTCTATGAGGCTCTGCAGGGATCCAAATTGTGCATTTAAAAGTAAACATGAATTGTCAGTGTACAATAAAACTGTTTTTAAGCCCTGGATTTCTAGGCCCTTGATATTATTGTTGGATCTGATTTGAATAGCTAACATGTCGATGGCCATAATAAATAGATATGCCGATAGTGGACAACCTTGTTTACCAAACCAGGTTTCCCAGATTTTTCATAGTGTTCTATTGTTTCAATTACCTGTCTTATATTATATCCAATGTACAGTATCGTCCATGTAAAAAAAAAACGGTCTAATTAGGATGAATAATATCCAACAATTCATCGCAACACTGAAGTGTAAGGAGCCTCCAATTTTTTAATAAATGGACTGGATCTTTATATTTACCACTTGGGTCCTGTTTATTTTATAATGAAATCAGACCTTCTTGTTGAGTATCTGATAATCTACCATTTTTATAGGAGTGGTTAAAACATGTTAATAACGGACATTTTAGTACACTGAACAATATTTGATATACCTCCACTGGTATGCCATCCAGCCCTGGAGTTTTCCTGGACTTGAAGACTTTAATTGCATCTAGAAGTTCCTCCTCTGTAATTTGGCTTCACATGCGTCTTTCTGTACAGCTGTTAATTTTACATTATTAATAGAAAAAAATCCTTACAATTAGCTTCATTTTGTGAGGAGACTGAAATGAAAACATATGCTTAAAGTACTTTGCTTCCTCTTTCAAACTATTATTTGGTGAATCACGGGTGACATTTGTAACAAGTTTCAGGGAATTTATTTTGGTAGCATTTCTATGTTGACGCTTAAAAAATTAATTGGTGCATTTGTCCCCATATTCCATCCAGTTCACTTTATTTTTATAATATATTACACTTGATATCTCTTGAATAGGTTCCTCCAATTATTTTTGTTTTTCCTCTAACTTGTTCTGTGCCTCTATGGTCCAGTTTTTATCTGTTAGTCCCTCTATTAACTTTGTTAATATGAACTCTTTTGACCTAAATTGCTTTTGTTTTAAAGATGAGTAATGAATTGCATGGCCTCTAAAGGTACATTTAAAAGTGTCCCTTACAATAAGGGGATCTGCTGTATGTTAAGTAGGAAAAAGTCAGTTATAAATTATTCTGTCCTAGTTAAAAACAAGTTGCAATTCACTAGGCTTTGATTACATTTCCAATATCCTCGCCCTCGCAGAAATTCTGTAAAAAGAATGTGTATACCATTCTGTCCCCTATCAACACTCTTTTAACCTTTGGTGCCAGCGAAAATGACGTAAGAATGTTGTCAAGACGACTAGCTTGATTGAGCCTCTGCCATGTATATCTCACTAGGTCAGGATATATTTTTGGTTCCAACCACAGTGTCTTTGTGAGACGCAGAGTAGGTGAACGGATTATCTCTGCATGTGTGGTTCCCACCGTGAAGCATGGAGGAGGAGGTGTGATGGTGTGGGGGTGCTTTTGTTGTGGCACTGTCTGTGATTTATTTAGAATTCAAGGCACACTTAACCAGCATGGTTACCACAGCATTCTGCAGCGATACGCCATCCCATCTGGTTTGCACTTAGTAGGACTATAATTTGTTTTTCAACAGGACAATGACCCAACACACCTCCAGGCTGTGTAAGGGCTATTTGCCCAAGAAGGAGAGTGATTGAGTACTACATTAGATGACCTGGCCTCCACAGTCACCCGACCTCAACCCAATGGAGATGGTTTGGGATGAGTTGGACTGCAGAGTGAAGGACAAGCAGCCAGCAAGTGCTCAGCATATGTGGGAACTCCTTCAAGACTGTTGGAAAAGCATTCCAGGTGACTACCTCATGAAGCTGGCTGAGAGAATGCCAAGAGTGTGCAAAGCTGTCATCAAGGCAAAGGGTGGCTACTTTGAAAAATCTCAAATATTAAATGTATTTAGATTTATTTAATACTTTGTTGGTTTCTATATGATTCCATATGTGTTATTTCATAGTTTCGATGTCTTCACTATTATTCTACAATGTAGAAAATAGTAAAAATAAAGGAAAATGAATAGGTGTGTCCAAACTTTTGACTGGTACTGCATATATTGCAGGACCATATACGGCATGTGGTCCTCTGTAGCTCAATTGGTAGAGCATGGCGCTTGTAACGCCAGGGTAGTGGGTTCGATCCCCGGGACCACCCATACCTAAAAATGTATGCACACATGACTGTAAGTCGCTTTGGATAAAAGTGTCTGCTAAATGGCATATTAATATATTAAAAAACCTTGCATATCTTAATTTATTCCTACTATTGACAACTAATGGTAATAATATAACAACACACAACCAAACACAACCACACACAACCACAAGCTCAAATGTTCAACAGTTGTTCGATCCCCGAGCCCAACTCAAGAGAAGACTTGACGCATATACAGTTTGGCTGTTTTAGGAAGGCATGCCAAATTGAGTAAGAATGAGAAGATTTAATTAACCAATATCTAGTCTTAGCTGATGGAGCTCGGATACCCCCCTTCCTCCCAATACCCACACACGCTGGTCCCCTGTTGTGACCCATCTTCCCAAGAACCTCTGTGCAGTCAGACCGTTTGATTATTCTGTACCACCAGGGCCATTATTCTGTACCAACAGGGCCATTATTCTGTACCAACAGGGCCATTATTCTGTACCACCAGGGCCATTATTCTGCACCAACAGGGCCATTATTCTGTACCAACAGGGCCATTATTCTGCACCAACAGGACCATTATTCTGCACCAACAGGGCCATTATTCTGTACCAACAGGGCCATTATTCTGTACCACCAGGGCCATTATTCTGCACCAACAGGGCCATTATTCTGTACCACCAGGGCCATTATTCTGTACCACCAGGGCCATTATTCTGTACCAACAGGGCCATTATTCTGCACCAACAGGGCCATTATTCTGTACCACCAGGGCCATTATTCTGTACCAACAGGGCCATTATTCTGCACCAACAGGGCCATTATTCTGTACCAACAGGGCCATTATTCTGTACCAACAGGGCAATTATTCTGTACCAACAGGGCCATTATTCTGTACCAACAGGGCCATTATTCTGTACCACCAGGGCCATTATTCTGTACCAACAGGGCCATTATTCTGTACCACAAGGGCCATTATTCTGTACCAACAGGGCCATTATTCTGCACCAACAGGGCCATTATTCTGCACCAACAGGGCCATTATTCTGTACCAACAGGGCCATTATTCTGTACCAACAGGGCCATTATTCTGCACCAACAGGGCCATTATTCTGTACCACCAGGGCCATTATTCTGTACCAACAGGGCCATTATTCTGCACCAACAGGGCCATTATTCTGTACCAACAGGGCCATTATTCTGTACCAACAGGGCCATTATTCTGTACCAACAGGGCCATTATTCTGTACCAACAGGGCCATTATTCTGTACCACCAGGGCCATTATTCTGTACCAACAGGGCCATTATTCTGTACCACCAGGGCCATTATTCTGTACAAACAGGGCTATTATTCTGCACCAACAGGGCCATTATTCTGCACCAACAGGGCCATTATTCTGTACCAACAGGGCCATTATTCTGTACCAACAGGGCCATTATTCTGTACCAACAGGGCCATTATTCTGTACCAAGAGGGCAACAATAATATTGACTTTTATCACAGGAAGAACAAAAAGAGAAAACATCCATTCATTCATTCTGCCTCTGTGTCTCTGTTTCTGGGACTCTGCTACTGTGTATATGTGACTCTGCCTCTATGACTCTGTGTCTCTGCCTCTGCTGCTATGACTCTGCCGATGTGACTCTGCTGGTTTCTGTAGTACAGTTCTACCAAGTATTCATACCACTGACATACTTAATGAGCTGTTTTGACTGCAACTAAGCATATATGTAAGGTCATTTTCTACACGGTCATACCTAGTTACAACCAGTTATAACCAGTTATAACCATAGGCAAGTACATAAGGCACTCCATCAGTCAGGTGATCTGTCTATCAGGTCAAACCACTCCAACTGGTCCCTCTGCCCTCTCTGAGGATATATATAACCCTAACCCAACTGGTCCCTCTGCCCTCTCTGAGGATATATATAACCCTAACCCTAACCCAACTGGTCCCTCTGCCCTCTCTGAGGATATATATAACCCTAACCCAACTGGTCCCTCTGCCCTCTCTGAGGATATATATAACCCTAACCCAACTGGTCCCTCTGCCCTCTCTGAGGATATATATAACCCTAACCCAACTGGTCCCTCTGCCCTCTCTGAGGATATATATAACCCTAACTCAACTGGTCCTTCTGCCCTCTCTGAGGATATATATAACCCTAACCCAACTGGTCCTTCTGCCCTCTCTGAAGATATATATAACCCTAACCCTAACCCAACTGGTCCCTCTGCCCTCTCTGAGGATATATATAACCTTAACCCAACTGGTCCCTCTGCCCTCTCTGAGGATATATATAACCCTAACCCAACTGGTCCCTCTGCCCTCTCTGAGGATATATATAACCCTAACCCTAACCCAACTTGTCCCTCTGCCCTCTCTGAGGATATATATAACCCTAACCCAACTGGTCCCTCTGCCCTCTCTGAGGATATATATAACCATAACCCAACTGGTCCCTCTGCCCTCTCTGAGGATATATATAACCCTAACCCTAACCCAACTGGTCCCTCTGCCCTCTCTGAGGATATATATAACCCTAACCCAACTGGTCCTTCTGCCCTCTCTGAGGATATATATAACCCTAACCAAACTGGTCCTTCTGCCCTCTCTGAGGATATATATAACCCTAACCCTAACCCAACTGGTCCCTCTGCCCTCTCTGAGGATATATATAACCCTAACCCAACTGGTCCCTCTGCCCTCTCTGAGGATATATATAACCCTAACCCAACTGGTCCCTCTGCCCTCTCTGAGGATATATATAACCCTAACCCAACTGGTCCCTCTGCCCTCTCTGAGGATATATATAACCCTAACCCAACTGGTCCCTCTGCCCTCTCTGAGGATATATATAACCCTAACCCTAACCCAACTGGTCCATCTGCCCTCTCTGAGGATATATATAACCCTAACCCAACTGGTCCCTCTGCCCTCTCTGAGGATATATATAACCCTAACTCAACTGGTCCTTCTGCCCTCTCTGAGGATATATATAACCCTAACCCAACTGGTCCTTCTGCCCTCTCTGAAGATATATATAACCCTAACCCTAACCCAACTGGTCCCTCTGCCCTCTCTGAGGATATATATAACCCTAACCCAACTGGTCCCTCTGCCCTCTCTGAGGATATATATAACCCTAACCCAACTGGTCCCTCTGCCCTCTCTGAGGATATATATAACCCTAACCCTAACCCAACTTGTCCCTCTGCCCTCTCTGAGGATATATATATAACCCTAACCCAACTGGTCCCTCTGCCCTCTCTGAGGATATATATAACCCTAACCCAACTGGTCCCTCTGCCCTCTCTGAAGATATATATAACCCTAACCCTACTGGTCCCTCTGCCCTCTCTGAGGATATATACAACCCTAACCCAACTGGTCCTTCTGCCCTCTCTGAGGATATATATAACCCTAACCCAACTGGTCCTTCTGCCCTCTCTGAGGATATAAATAACCCTAACCCTAACCCAACTGGTCCCTCTGCCCTCTCTGAGGATATATATAACCCTAACCCAACTGGTCCCTCTGCCCTCTCTGAGGATATATATAACCCTAACCCAACTGGTCCCTCTGCCCTCTCTGAGGATATATATAACCCTAACCCAACTGGTCCCTCTGCCCTCTCTGAGGATATATATAACCCTAATCCTAACCCAACTGGTCCATCTGCCCTCTCTGAGGATATATATAACCCTAACCCAACTGGTCCCTCTGCCCTCTCTGAGGATATATATAACCCTAACCCAACTGGTCCCTCTGCTCTCTCTGAGGATATATATAACGCTAACCCAACTGGTCCCTCTGCCCTCTCTGAGGATATATATAACCCTAACCCAACTGGTCCCTCTGCCCTCTCTGAGGATATATATAACGCTAACCCTAACCCAACTGGTCCCTCTGCCCTCTCTGAGGATATATATAACCCTAACTCAACTGGTCCCTCTGCCCTCTCTGAGGATATATATAACCCTAACCCTAACCCAACTGGTCCCTCTGCCCTCTCTGAGGATATATATAACCCTAACCCAACTGGTCCCTCTGCCCTCTCTGAGGATATATATAACCCTAACCCAACTGGTCCCTCTGCCCTCTCTGAGGATATATATAACCCTAACCCAACTGGTCCCTCTGCCCTCTCTGAGGATATATATAACCCTAACTCAACTGGTCCTTCTGCCCTCTCTGAGGATATATATAACCCTAACCCAACTGGTCCTTCTGCCCTCTCTGAAGATATATATAACCCTAACCCTAACCCAACTGGTCCCTCTGCCCTCTCTGAGGATATATATAACCCTAAACCAACTGGTCCCTCTGCCCTCTCTGAGGATATATATAACCCTAACCCAACTGGTCCCTCTGCCCTCTCTGAGGATATATATAACCCTAACCCTAACCCAACTTGTCCCTCTGCCCTCTCTGAGGATATATATAACCCTAACCCAACTGGTCCCTCTGCCCTCTCTGAGGATATATATAACCCTAACCCAACTGGTCCCTCTGCCCTCTCTGAGGATATATATAACCCTAACCCAACTGGTCCCTCTGCCCTCTCTGAGGATATATATAACCCTAACCCAACTGGTCCTTCTGCCCTCTCTGAGGATATATATAACCCTAACCCAACTGGTCCTTCTGCCCTCTCTGAGGATATATATAACCCTAACCCTAACCCAACTGGTCCCTCTGCCCTCTCTGAGGATATATATAACCCTAACCCAACTGGTCCCTCTGCCCTCTCTGAGGATATATATAACCCTAACCCAACTGGTCCCTCTGCCCTCTCTGAGGATATATATAACCCTAATCCTAACCCAACTGGTCCATCTGCCCTCTCTGAGGATATATATAACCCTAACCCAACTGGTCCCTCTGCCCTCTCTGAGGATATATATAACCCTAACCCAACTGGTCCCTCTGCTCTCTCTGAGGATATATATAACGCTAACCCAACTGGTCCCTCTGCCCTCTCTGAGGATATATATAACCCTAACCCAACTGGTCCCTCTGCCCTCTCTGAGGATATATATAACGCTAACCCTAACCCAACTGGTCCCTCTGCCCTCTCTGAGGATATATATAACCCTAACCCAACTGGTCCCTCTGCCCTCTCTGAGGATATATATAACCCTAACCCTAACCCAACTGGTCCCTCTGCCCTCTCTGAGGATATATATAACCCTAACCCAACTGGTCCCTCTGCCCTCTCTGAGGATATATATAACCCTAACCCAACTGGTCCCTCTGCCATCTCTGAGGATATATATAACCCTAACCCAACTGGTCCCTCTGCCCTCTCTGAGGATATATATAACCCTAACCCAACTGGTCCCTCTGCCCTCTCTGAGGATATATATAACCCTAACCCAACTGGTCCCTCTGCCCTCTCTGAGGATATATATAACCCTAACCCTAACCCAACTGGTCCCTCTGCCCTCTCTGAGGATATATATAACCCTAACCCAACTGGTCCCTCTGCTCTCTCTGAGGATACATATAACGCTAACCCAACTGGTCCCTCTGCCCTCTCTGAGGATATATATAACCCTAACCCAACTGGTCCCTCTGCCCTCTCTGAGGATATATATAACCCTAACCCAACTGGTCCCTCTGCCCTCTCTGAGGATATATATAACCCTAACCCAACTGGTCCCTCTGCCCTCTCTGAGGATATATATAACACTAACCCTAACCCAACTGGTCCCTCTGCCCTCTCTGAGGATATATATAACCCTAACCCAACTGGTCCCTCTGCCCTCTCTGAGGATATATATAACCCTAACCCAACTGGTCCCTCTGCCCTCTCTGATGATATATATAACCCTAACCCAACTGGTCCCTCTGCCCTCTCTGAGGATATATATAACGCTAACCCTAACCCAACTGGTCCCTCTGCCCTCTCTGAGGATATATATAACGCTAACCCTAACCAACTGGTCCCTCTGCCCTCTCTGAGGATATATATAACCCTAACCCAACTGGTCCCTCTGCCCTCTCTGAGGATATATATAGCCCTAACCCAACTGGTCACTCTGCCCTCTCTGAGGATATATATAACCCTAACCCTAACCCAACTGGTCCCTCTGCCCTCTCTGAGGATATATATAACCCTAACCCAACTGGTCCCTCTGCTCTCTCTGAGGATATATATATATATATATAACGCTAACCCAACTGGTCCCTCTGCCCTCTCTGAGGATATATATAACCCTAACCCAACTGGTCCCTCTGCCCTCTCTGATGATATATATAACCCTAACCCAACTGGTCCCTCTGCCCTCTCTGATGATATATATATAACCCTAACCCAACTGGTCCCTCTGCCCTCTCTGAGGATATATATATATAACCCTAACCCTAACCCAACTGGTCCCTCTGCCCTCTCTGAGGATATATATAACCCTAACCCAACTGGTCCCTCTGCCCTCTCTGAGGATATATATATATAATCCTAACCCTAACCCAACTGGTCCCTCTGCCCTCTCTGAGGATATATATAACCCTAACCCAACTGGTCCCTCTGCCCTCTCTGAGGATATATATATATAACCCTAACCCTAACCCAACTGGTCCCTCTGCCCTCTCTGAGGAGATATATAACCCTAACCCAAGTGGTCCCTCTGCTCTCTCTGAGGATATATATAACGCTAACCCTAACCCAACTGGTCCCTCTGCCCTTTCTGAGGATATATATAATGCTAACCCTAACCCAACTGGTCCTTCTGCCCTCTCTGAGGATATATATAACGCTAACCCTAACCCATCTGGTCCCTCTGCCCTTTCTGAGGATATATATAATGCTAACCCTAACCCAACTGGTCCCTCTGCCCTCTCTGAGGATATATATATATAACGCTAACCCAACTGGTCCCTCTGCCCTCTCTGAGGATATATATAATGCTAACCCAACTGGTCCCTCTGCCCTCTCTGAGGATATATATAACCCTAACCCACCTGGTCCCTCTGCCCTCTCTGAGGATATATAAAACCCTAACCCAACTGGTCCCTCTGCCCTCTCTGAGGATATATATAACCCTAACCCAACTGGTCCCTCTGCCCTCTCTGAGGATATATATAACCCTAACCCAACTGGTCCCTCTGCCCTCTCTGAGGATATATATAACCCTAACCCAACTGGTCCCTCTGCCCTCTCTGAGGATATATATAACCCAAACCCTAACCCAACTGGTCCCTCTGCCCTCTCTGAGGATATATATAACCCTAACCCAACTGGTCCCTCTGCCCTCTCTGAGGATATATATAACCCTAACCCAACTGGTCCCTCTGCCCTCTCTGAGGATATATATAACCCTAACCCAACTGGTCCCTCTGCTCTCTCTGAGGATATATATATATATATAACGCTAACCCAACTGGTCCCTCTGCCCTCTCTGAGGATATATATAACCCTAACCCAACTGGTCCCTCTGCCCTCTCTGAGGATATATATAACGCTAACCCTAACCCAACTGGTCCCTCTGCCCTCTCTGAGGATATATATAACCCTAACCCAACTGGTCCCTCTGCCCTCTCTGAGGATATATATAACCCTAACCCTAACCCAACTGGTCCCTCTGCCCTCTCTGAGGATATATATAACCCTAACCCAACTGGTCCCTCTGCCCTCTCTGAGGATATATATAACCCTAACCCAACTGGTCCCTCTGCCATCTCTGAGGATATATATAACCCTAACCCAACTGGTCCCTCTGCCCTCTCTGAGGATATATATAACCCTAACCCAACTGGTCCCTCTGCCCTCTCTGAGGATATATATAACCCTAACCCAACTGGTCCCTCTGCCCTCTCTGAGGATATATATAACCCTAACCCTAACCCAACTGGTCCCTCTGCCCTCTCTGAGGATATATATAACCCTAACCCAACTGGTCCCTCTGCTCTCTCTGAGGATACATATAACGCTAACCCAACTGGTCCCTCTGCCCTCTCTGAGGATATATATAACCCTAACCCAACTGGTCCCTCTGCCCTCTCTGAGGATATATATAACCCTAACCCAACTGGTCCCTCTGCCCTCTCTGAGGATATATATAACCCTAACCCAACTGGTCCCTCTGCCCTCTCTGAGGATATATATAACACTAACCCTAACCCAACTGGTCCCTCTGCCCTCTCTGAGGATATATATAACCCTAACCCAACTGGTCCCTCTGCCCTCTCTGAGGATATATATAACCCTAACCCAACTGGTCCCTCTGCCCTCTCTGATGATATATATAACCCTAACCCAACTGGTCCCTCTGCCCTCTCTGAGGATATATATAACGCTAACCCTAACCCAACTGGTCCCTCTGCCCTCTCTGAGGATATATATAACCCTAACCCTAACCAACTGGTCCCTCTGCCCTCTCTGAGGATATATATAACCCTAACCCAACTGGTCCCTCTGCCCTCTCTGAGGATATATATAGCCCTAACCCAACTGGTCACTCTGCCCTCTCTGAGGATATATATAACCCTAACCCTAACCCAACTGGTCCCTCTGCCCTCTCTGAGGATATATATAACCCTAACCCAACTGGTCCCTCTGCTCTCTCTGAGGATATATATATATATAACGCTAACCCAACTGGTCCCTCTGCCCTCTCTGAGGATATATATAACCCTAACCCAACTGGTCCCTCTGCCCTCTCTGATGATATATATAACCCTAACCCAACTGGTCCCTGTGCCCTCTCTGATGATATATATATAACCCTAACCCAACTGGTCCCTCTGCCCTCTCTGAGGATATATATATATAACCCTAACCCTAACCCAACTGGTCCCTCTGCCCTCTCTGAGGATATATATAACCCTAACCCAACTGGTCCCTCTGCCCTCTCTGAGGATATATATATATAACCCTAACCCTAACCCAACTGGTCCCTCTGCCCTCTCTGAGGATATATATAACCCTAACCCAACTGGTCCCTCTGCCCTCTCTGAGGATATATATATATAACCCTAACCCTAACCCAACTGGTCCCTCTGCCCTCTCTGAGGAGATATATAACCCTAACCCAAGTGGTCCCTCTGCTCTCTCTGAGGATATATATAACGCTAACCCTAACCCAACTGGTCCCTCTGCCCTTTCTGAGGATATATATAATGCTAACCCTAACCCAACTGGTCCTTCTGCCCTCTCTGAGGATATATATAACGCTAACCCTAACCCATCTGGTCCCTCTGCCCTTTCTGAGGATATATATAATGCTAACCCTAACCCAACTGGTCCCTCTGCCCTCTCTGAGGATATATATATATAACGCTAACCCAACTGGTCCCTCTGCCCTCTCTGAGGATATATATAATGCTAACCCAACTGGTCCCTCTGCCCTCTCTGAGGATATATATAACCCTAACCCACCTGGTCCCTCTGCCCTCTCTGAGGATATATAAAACCCTAACCCAACTGGTCCCTCTGCCCTCTCTGAGGATATATATAACCCTAACCCAACTGGTCCCTCTGCCCTCTCTGAGGATATATATAACCCTAACCCAACTGGTCCCTCTGCCCTCTCTGAGGATATATATAACCCTAACCCAACTGGTCCCTCTGCCCTCTCTGAGGATATATATAACCCTAACCCAACTGGTCCCTCTGCTCTCTCTGAGGATACATATAACGCTAACCCAACTGGTCCCTCTGCCCTCTCTGAGGATATATATAACCCTAACCCAACTGGTCCCTCTGCCCTCTCTGAGGATATATATAACCCTAACCCAACTGGTCCCTCTGCCCTCTCTGAGGATATATATAACCCTAACCCAACTGGTCCCTCTGCCCTCTCTGAGGATATATATAACACTAACCCTAACCCAACTGGTCCCTCTGCCCTCTCTGAGGATATATATAACCCTAACCCAACTGGTCCCTCTGCCCTCTCTGAGGATATATATAACCCTAACCCAACTGGTCCCTCTGCCCTCTCTGATGATATATATAACCCTAACCCAACTGGTCCCTCTGCCCTCTCTGAGGATATATATAACGCTAACCCTAACCCAACTGGTCCCTCTGCCCTCTCTGAGGATATATATAACCCTAACCCTAACCAACTGGTCCCTCTGCCCTCTCTGAGGATATATATAACCCTAACCCAACTGGTCCCTCTGCCCTCTCTGAGGATATATATAGCCCTAACCCAACTGGTCACTCTGCCCTCTCTGAGGATATATATAACCCTAACCCTAACCCAACTGGTCCCTCTGCCCTCTCTGAGGATATATATAACCCTAACCCAACTGGTCCCTCTGCTCTCTCTGAGGATATATATATATATAACGCTAACCCAACTGGTCCCTCTGCCCTCTCTGAGGATATATATAACCCTAACCCAACTGGTCCCTCTGCCCTCTCTGATGATATATATAACCCTAACCCAACTGGTCCCTGTGCCCTCTCTGATGATATATATATAACCCTAACCCAACTGGTCCCTCTGCCCTCTCTGAGGATATATATATATAACCCTAACCCTAACCCAACTGGTCCCTCTGCCCTCTCTGAGGATATATATAACCCTAACCCAACTGGTCCCTCTGCCCTCTCTGAGGATATATATATATAACCCTAACCCTAACCCAACTGGTCCCTCTGCCCTCTCTGAGGATATATATAACCCTAACCCAACTGGTCCCTCTGCCCTCTCTGAGGATATATATATATAACCCTAACCCTAACCCAACTGGTCCCTCTGCCCTCTCTGAGGAGATATATAACCCTAACCCAAGTGGTCCCTCTGCTCTCTCTGAGGATATATATAACGCTAACCCTAACCCAACTGGTCCCTCTGCCCTTTCTGAGGATATATATAATGCTAACCCTAACCCAACTGGTCCTTCTGCCCTCTCTGAGGATATATATAACGCTAACCCTAACCCATCTGGTCCCTCTGCCCTTTCTGAGGATATATATAATGCTAACCCTAACCCAACTGGTCCCTCTGCCCTCTCTGAGGATATATATATATAACGCTAACCCAACTGGTCCCTCTGCCCTCTCTGAGGATATATATAATGCTAACCCAACTGGTCCCTCTGCCCTCTCTGAGGATATATATAACCCTAACCCACCTGGTCCCTCTGCCCTCTCTGAGGATATATAAAACCCTAACCCAACTGGTCCCTCTGCCCTCTCTGAGGATATATATAACCCTAACCCAACTGGTCCCTCTGCCCTCTCTGAGGATATATATAACCCTAACCCAACTGGTCCCTCTGCCCTCTCTGAGGATATATATAACCCTAACCCAACTGGTCCCTCTGCCCTCTCTGAGGATATATATAACCCAAACCCTAACCCAACTGGTCCCTCTGCCCTCTCTGAGGATATATATAACCCTAACCCAACTGGTCCCTCTGCCCTCTCTGAGGATATATATAACCCTAACCCAACTGGTCCCTCTGCCCTCTCTGAGGATATATATAACCCTAACCCAACTGGTCCCTCTGCTCTCTCTGAGGATATATATATATATATAACGCTAACCCAACTGGTCCCTCTGCCCTCTCTGAGGATATATAAAACCCTAACCCTAACCAACTGGTCCCTCTGCCCTCTCTGAGGATATATATAATCCTAACCCAACTGGTCCCTCTGCCCTCTCTGAGGATATATATAACGCTAACCCTAACCCAACTGGTCCCTCTGCCCTCTCTGAGGATATATATAACCCTAACCCAACTGGTCCCTCTGCCCTCTCTGAGGATATATATAACCCTAACCCAACTGGTCCCTCTGCCCTCTCTGAGGATATATATAACCCTAACCCAACTGGTCCCTCTGCTCTCTCTGAGGATATATATATATAACGCTAACCCAACTGGTCCCTCTGCCCTCTCTGAGGATATATATAACCCTAACCCAACTGGTCCCTCTGCCCTCTCTGAGGATATATATAACCCTAACCCAACTGGTCCCTCTGCCCTCTCTGAGGATATATATATATAACCCTAACCCTAACCCAACTGGTCCCTCTGCCCTCTCTGAGGATATATATAACCCTAACCCAACTGGTCCCTCTGCCCTCTCTGAGGATATATATATATAACCCTAACCCTAACCCAACTGGTCCCTCTGCCCTCTCTGAGGATATATATAACCCTAACCCAACTGGTCCCTCTGCCCTCTCTGAGGATATATATATATAACCCTAACCCTAACCCAACTGGTCCCTCTGCCCTCTCTGAGGAGATATATAACCCTAACCCAAGTGGTCCCTCTGCTCTCTCTGAGGATATATATAACGCTAACCCTAACCCAACTGGTCCCTCTGCCCTTTCTGAGGATATATATAATGCTAACCCTAACCCAACTGGTCCTTCTGCCCTCTCTGAGGATATATATAACGCTAACCCTAACCCATCTGGTCCCTCTGCCCTTTCTGAGGATATATATAATGCTAACCCTAACCCAACTGGTCCCTCTGCCCTCTCTGAGGATATATATATATAACGCTAACCCAACTGGTCCCTCTGCCCTCTCTGAGGATATATATAATGCTAACCCAACTTGTCCCTCTGCCCTCTCTGAGGATATATATAACCCTAACCCACCTGGTCCCTCTGCCCTCTCTGAGGATATATAAAACCCTAACCCAACTGGTCCCTCTGCCCTCTCTGAGGATATATATAACCCTAACCCAACTGGTCCCTCTGCCCTCTCTGAGGATATATATAACCCTAACCCAACTGGTCCCTCTGCCCTCTCTGAGGATATATATAACCCTAACCCAACTGGTCCCTCTGCCCTCTCTGAGGATATATATAACCCAAACCCTAACCCAACTGGTCCCTCTGCCCTCTCTGAGGATATATATAACCCTAACCCAACTGGTCCCTCTGCCCTCTCTGAGGATATATATAACCCTAACCCAACTGGTCCCTCTGCCCTCTCTGAGGATATATATAACCCTAACCCAACTGGTCCCTCTGCTCTCTCTGAGGATATATATATATATATAACGCTAACCCAACTGGTCCCTCTGCCCTCTCTGAGGATATATATAACCCTAACCCAACTGGTCCCTCTGCCCTCTCTGAGGATATATATAACGCTAACCCTAACCCAACTGGTCCCTCTGCCCTCTCTGAGGATATATATAACCCTAACCCAACTGGTCCCTCTGCCCTCTCTGAGGATATATATAACCCTAACCCTAACCCAACTGGTCCCTCTGCCCTCTCTGAGGATATATATAACCCTAACCCAACTGGTCCCTCTGCCCTCTCTGAGGATATATATAACCCTAACCCAACTGGTCCCTCTGCCATCTCTGAGGATATATATAACCCTAACCCAACTGGTCCCTCTGCCCTCTCTGAGGATATATATAACCCTAACCCAACTGGTCCCTCTGCCCTCTCTGAGGATATATATAACCCTAACCCAACTGGTCCCTCTGCCCTCTCTGAGGATATATATAACCCTAACCCTAACCCAACTGGTCCCTCTGCCCTCTCTGAGGATATATATAACCCTAACCCAACTGGTCCCTCTGCTCTCTCTGAGGATACATATAACGCTAACCCAACTGGTCCCTCTGCCCTCTCTGAGGATATATATAACCCTAACCCAACTGGTCCCTCTGCCCTCTCTGAGGATATATATAACCCTAACCCAACTGGTCCCTCTGCCCTCTCTGAGGATATATATAACCCTAACCCAACTGGTCCCTCTGCCCTCTCTGAGGATATATATAACACTAACCCTAACCCAACTGGTCCCTCTGCCCTCTCTGAGGATATATATAACCCTAACCCAACTGGTCCCTCTGCCCTCTCTGAGGATATATATAACCCTAACCCAACTGGTCCCTCTGCCCTCTCTGATGATATATATAACCCTAACCCAACTGGTCCCTCTGCCCTCTCTGAGGATATATATAACGCTAACCCTAACCCAACTGGTCCCTCTGCCCTCTCTGAGGATATATATAACCCTAACCCTAACCAACTGGTCCCTCTGCCCTCTCTGAGGATATATATAACCCTAACCCAACTGGTCCCTCTGCCCTCTCTGAGGATATATATAGCCCTAACCCAACTGGTCACTCTGCCCTCTCTGAGGATATATATAACCCTAACCCTAACCCAACTGGTCCCTCTGCCCTCTCTGAGGATATATATAACCCTAACCCAACTGGTCCCTCTGCTCTCTCTGAGGATATATATATATATAACGCTAACCCAACTGGTCCCTCTGCCCTCTCTGAGGATATATATAACCCTAACCCAACTGGTCCCTCTGCCCTCTCTGATGATATATATAACCCTAACCCAACTGGTCCCTCTGCCCTCTCTGATGATATATATATAACCCTAACCCAACTGGTCCCTCTGCCCTCTCTGAGGATATATATATATAACCCTAACCCTAACCCAACTGGTCCCTCTGCCCTCTCTGAGGATATATATAACCCTAACCCAACTGGTCCCTCTGCCCTCTCTGAGGATATATATATATAACCCTAACCCTAACCCAACTGGTCCCTCTGCCCTCTCTGAGGATATATATAACCCTAACCCAACTGGTCCCTCTGCCCTCTCTGAGGATATATATATATAACCCTAACCCTAACCCAACTGGTCCCTCTGCCCTCTCTGAGGAGATATATAACCCTAACCCAAGTGGTCCCTCTGCTCTCTCTGAGGATATATATAACGCTAACCCTAACCCAACTGGTCCCTCTGCCCTTTCTGAGGATATATATAATGCTAACCCTAACCCAACTGGTCCTTCTGCCCTCTCTGAGGATATATATAACGCTAACCCTAACCCATCTGGTCCCTCTGCCCTTTCTGAGGATATATATAATGCTAACCCTAACCCAACTGGTCCCTCTGCCCTCTCTGAGGATATATATATATAACGCTAACCCAACTGGTCCCTCTGCCCTCTCTGAGGATATATATAATGCTAACCCAACTGGTCCCTCTGCCCTCTCTGAGGATATATATAACCCTAACCCACCTGGTCCCTCTGCCCTCTCTGAGGATATATAAAACCCTAACCCAACTGGTCCCTCTGCCCTCTCTGAGGATATATATAACCCTAACCCAACTGGTCCCTCTGCCCTCTCTGAGGATATATATAACCCTAACCCAACTGGTCCCTCTGCCCTCTCTGAGGATATATATAACCCTAACCCAACTGGTCCCTCTGCCCTCTCTGAGGATATATATAACCCAAACCCTAACCCAACTGGTCCCTCTGCCCTCTCTGAGGATATATATAACCCTAACCCAACTGGTCCCTCTGCCCTCTCTGAGGATATATATAACCCTAACCCAACTGGTCCCTCTGCCCTCTCTGAGGATATATATAACCCTAACCCAACTGGTCCCTCTGCTCTCTCTGAGGATATATATATATATATAACGCTAACCCAACTGGTCCCTCTGCCCTCTCTGAGGATATATAAAACCCTAACCCTAACCAACTGGTCCCTCTGCCATCTCTGAGGATATATATAATCCTAACCCAACTGGTCCCTCTGCCCTCTCTGAGGATATATATAACGCTAACCCTAACCCAACTGGTCCCTCTGCCCTCTCTGAGGATATATATAACCCTAACCCAACTGGTCCCTCTGCCCTCTCTGAGGATATATATAACCCTAACCCAACTGGTCCCTCTGCCCTCTCTGAGGATATATATAACCCTAACCCAACTGGTCCCTCTGCTCTCTCTGAGGATATATATATATAACGCTAACCCAACTGGTCCCTCTGCCCTCTCTGAGGATATATATAACCCTAACCCAACTGGTCCCTCTGCCCTCTCTGAGGATATATATAACCCTAACCCAACTGGTCCCTCTGCCCTCTCTGAGGATATATATAACCCTAACCCTAACCCAACTGGTCCCTCTGCCCTCTCTGAGGATATATATAACCCTAACCCAACTGGTCCCTCTGCTCTCTCTGAGGATACATATAACGCTAACCCAACTGGTCCCTCTGCCCTCTCTGAGGATATATATAACCCTAACCCAACTGGTCCCTCTGCCCTCTCTGAGGATATATATAACCCTAACCCAACTGGTCCCTCTGCCCTCTCTGAGGATATATATAACCCTAACCCAACTGGTCCCTCTGCCCTCTCTGAGGATATATATAACACTAACCCTAACCCAACTGGTCCCTCTGCCCTCTCTGAGGATATATATAACCCTAACCCAACTGGTCCCTCTGCCCTCTCTGAGGATATATATAACCCTAACCCAACTGGTCCCTCTGCCCTCTCTGATGATATATATAACCCTAACCCAACTGGTCCCTCTGCCCTCTCTGAGGATATATATAATGCTAACCCTAACCCAACTGGTCCCTCTGCCCTCTCTGAGGATATATATATATAACGCTAACCCAACTGGTCCCTCTGCCCTCTCTGAGGATATATATAATGCTAACCCAACTGGTCCCTCTGCCCTCTCTGAGGATATATATAACCCTAACCCACCTGGTCCCTCTGCCCTCTCTGAGGATATATATAACCCTAACCCAACTGGTCCCTCTGCCCTCTCTGAGGATATATATAACCCTAACCCAACTGGTCCCTCTGCCCTCTCTGAGGATATATATAACCCTAACCCAACTGGTCCCTCTGCCCTCTCTGAGGATATATATAACCCTAACCCAACTGGTCCCTCTGCCCTCTCTGAGGATATATATAACCCAAACCCTAACCCAACTGGTCCCTCTGCCCTCTCTGAGGATATATATAACCCTAACCCAACTGGTCCCTCTGCCCTCTCTGAGGATATATATAACCCTAACCCAACTGGTCCCTCTGCCCTCTCTGAGGATATATATAACCCTAACCCAACTGGTCCCTCTGCTCTCTCTGAGGATATATATATATATATAACGCTAACCCAACTGGTCCCTCTGCCCTCTCTGAGGATATATAAAACCCTAACCCTAACCAACTGGTCCCTCTGCCCTCTCTGAGGATATATATAATCCTAACCCAACTGGTCCCTCTGCCCTCTCTGAGGATATATATAACGCTAACCCTAACCCAACTGGTCCCTCTGCCCTCTCTGAGGATATATATAACCCTAACCCAACTGGTCCCTCTGCCCTCTCTGAGGATATATATAACCCTAACCCAACTGGTCCCTCTGCCCTCTCTGAGGATATATATAACCCTAACCCAACTGGTCCCTCTGCTCTCTCTGAGGATATATATATATAACGCTAACCCAACTGGTCCCTCTGCCCTCTCTGAGGATATATAAAACCCTAACCCTAACCAACTGGTCCCTCTGCCCTCTCTGAGGATATATATAATCCTAACCCAACTGGTCCCTCTGCCCTCTCTGAGGATATATATAACGCTAACCCTAACCCAACTGGTCCCTCTGCCCTCTCTGAGGATATATATAACCCTAACCCAACTGGTCCCTCTGCCCTCTCTGAGGATTTATATAACCCTAACCCAACTGGTCCCTCTGCTCTCTCTAAGGATATATATAACCCTAACCCAACTGGTCCCTCTGCGCTCTCTGAGGATATATATAACCCTAACCCAACTGGTCCCTCTGCCCTCTCTGAGGATATATATAACACTAACCCAACTGGTCCCTCTGCCCTCTCTGAGGATATATATAACCCTAACCCAACTGGTCCCTCTGCCCTCTCTGAGGATATATATAACCCTAACCCAACTGGTCCCTCTGCCCTCTCTGAGGATATATATAACACTAACCCAACTGGTCCCTCTGCCCTCTCTGAGGATATATATAACCCTAACCCAACTGGTCCCTCTGCTCTCTCTGAGGATATATATAACCCTAACCCAACTGGTCCCTCTGCCCTCTCTGAGGATATGTATAACGCTAACCCAACTGGTCCCTCTGCCCTCTCTGAGGATATATATAATGCTAACCCTAACCCAACTGGTCCCTCTGCCCTCTCTGAGGATATATATAACCCTAACCCAACTGGTCCCTCTGCCCTCTCTGAGGATATATATAACCCTAACCCAACTGGTCCCTCTGCCCTCTCTGTTGATATATATAACCCTACCCCAACTGGTCCCTCTGCCCTCTCTGAGGATATATATATATATAACCCTAACCCTAACCCAACTGGTCCCTCTGCCCTCTCTGAGGATATATATAACCCTAACCCAACTGGTCCCTCTGCTCTCTCTGAGGATATATATAACGCTAACCCTAACCCAACTGGTCCCTCTGCCCTTTCTGAGGATATATATAATGCTAACCCTAACCCAACTGGTCCCTCTGCCCTCTCTGAGGATATATATAACGCTAACCCTAACCCAACTGGTCCCTCTGCCCTTTCTGAGGATATATATAATGCTAACCCTAACCCAATTGGTCCCTCTGCCCTCTCTGAGGATATATATAACGCTAACCCAACTGGTCCCTCTGCCCTCTCTGAGGATATATATAATGCTAACCCAACTGGTCCCTCTGCCCTCTCTGAGGATATATATAACCCTAACCCAACTGGTCCCTCTGCCCTCTCTGAGGATATATATAACCCTAACCCAACTGGTCCCTCTGCCCTCTCTGAGGATATATATAACCCTAACCCTAACCCAACTGGTCCCTCTGCCCTCTCTGAGGATATATATAACACTAACCCAACTGGTCCCTCTGCCCTCTCTGAGGATATATATAACCCTAACCCAACTGGTCCCTCTGCCCTCTCTGAGGATATATATAACCCTAACCCAACTGGTCCCTCTGCCCTCTCTGATGATATATATATATAACCCTAACCCAACTGGTCCCTCTGCCCTCTCTGAGGATATATATAACCCTAACCCTAACCCAACTGGTCCCTCTGCCCTCTCTGAGGATATATATAACACTAACCCAACTGGTCCCTCTGCTCTCTCTGAGGATATATATAACCCTAACCCAACTGGACCCTCTGCCCTCTCTGAGGATATATATAACCCTAACCCAACTGGTCCCTCTGCCCTCTCTGAGGATATATATAACCCTAACCCAACTGGTCCCTCTGCCCTCTCTGAGGATATATATAACTCTAACCCTAACCCAACTGGTCCCTCTGCCCTCTCTGAGGATATATATAACCCTAACCCAACTGGTCCCTCTGCCCTCTCTGAGGATATATATAACCCTAACCCAACTGGTCCCTCTGCCCTCTCTGAGGATATATATAACCCTAACCCAACTGGTCCCTCTGCTCTCTCTGAGGATATATATAACCCTAACCCAACTGGTCCCTCTGCCCTCTCTGAGGATATGTATAACCCTAACCCTAACCCAACTGGTCCCTCTGCCCTCTCTGAGGATATATATAACCCTAACCCAACTGGTCCCTCTGCGTTCTCTGATGATATATATAACCCTAACCCAACTGGTCCCTCTGCCCTCTCTGAGGATATATATAATGCTAACCCAACTGGTCCCTCTGCCCTCTCTGAGGATATATATAACCCTAACCCAACTGGTCCCTCTGCTCTCTCTGAGGATATATATAACCCTAACCCAACTGGTCCCTCTGCCCTCTCTGAGGATATGTATAACCCTAACCCTAACCCAACTGGTCCCTCTGCCCTCTCTGAGGATATATATAACCCTAACCCAACTGGTCCCTCTGTGTTCTCTGATGATATATATAACCCTAACCCAACTGGTCCCTCTGCCCTCTCTGAGGATATATATAATGCTAACCCAACTGGTCCCTCTGCCCTCTCTGAGGATATATATAACCCTAACCCAACTGGTCCCTCTGCCCTCTCTGAGGATATATATAACTCTAACCCTAACCCAACTGGTCCCTCTGCCCTCTCTGAGGATATATATAATGCTAACCCAACTGGTCCCTCTGCCCTCTCTGAGGATATATATAACCCTAACCCACCTGGTCCCTCTGCCCTCTCTGAGGATATATATAACCCTAACCCAACTGGTCCCTCTGCCCTCTCTGAGGATATATATAACCCTAACCCAACTGGTCCCTCTGCCCTCTCTGAGGATATATATAACCCTAACCCAACTGGTCCCTCTGCTCTCTCTGAGGATATATATAACCCTAACCCAACTGGTCCCTCTGCCCTCTCTGAGGATATATATAACCCTAACCCAACTGGTCCCTCTGCCCTCTCTGAGGATATATATAACACTAACCCTAACCCAACTGGTCCCTCTGCCCTCTCTGAGGATATATATAACCCTAACCCAACTGGTCCCTCTGCCCTCTCTGAGGATATATATAACCCTAACCCAACTGGTCCCTCTGCCCTCTCTGATGATATATATAACCCTAACCCAACTGGTCCCTCTGCCCTCTCTGAGGATATATATAACGCTAACCCTAACCCAACTGGTCCCTCTGCCCTCTCTGAGGATATATATAACGCTAACCCTAACCAACTGGTCCCTCTGCCCTCTCTGAGGATATATATAACCCTAACCCAACTGGTCCCTCTGCCCTCTCTGAGGATATATATAGCCCTAACCCAACTGGTCACTCTGCCCTCTCTGAGGATATATATAACCCTAACCCTAACCCAACTGGTCCCTCTGCCCTCTCTGAGGATATATATAACCCTAACCCAACTGGTCCCTCTGCTCTCTCTGAGGATATATATATATATAACGCTAACCCAACTGGTCCCTCTGCCCTCTCTGAGGATATATATAACCCTAACCCAACTGGTCCCTCTGCCCTCTCTGATGATATATATAACCCTAACCCAACTGGTCCCTCTGCCCTCTCTGATGATATATATATAACCCTAACCCAACTGGTCCCTCTGCCCTCTCTGAGGATATATATATATATAACCCTAACCCTAACCCAACTGGTCCCTCTGCCCTCTCTGAGGATATATATAACCCTAACCCAACTGGTCCCTCTGCCCTCTCTGAGGATATATATATATAACCCTAACCCTAACCCAACTGGTCCCTCTGCCCTCTCTGAGGATATATATAACCCTAACCCAACTGGTCCCTCTGCCCTCTCTGAGGATATATATATATAACCCTAACCCTAACCCAACTGGTCCCTCTGCCCTCTCTGAGGAGATATATAACCCTAACCCAAGTGGTCCCTCTGCTCTCTCTGAGGATATATATAACGCTAACCCTAGCCCAACTGGTCCCTCTGCCCTTTCTGAGGATATATATAATGCTAACCCTAACCCAACTGGTCCTTCTGCCCTCTCTGAGGATATATATAACGCTAACCCTAACCCATCTGGTCCCTCTGCCCTTTCTGAGGATATATATAATGCTAACCCTAACCCAACTGGTCCCTCTGCCCTCTCTGAGGATATATATATATAACGCTAACCCAACTGGTCCCTCTGCCCTCTCTGAGGATATATATAATGCTAACCCAACTGGTCCCTCTGCCCTCTCTGAGGATATATATAACCCTAACCCACCTGGTCCCTCTGCCCTCTCTGAGGATATATAAAACCCTAACCCAACTGGTCCCTCTGCCCTCTCTGAGGATATATATAACCCTAACCCAACTGGTCCCTCTGCCCTCTCTGAGGATATATATAACCCTAACCCAACTGGTCCCTCTGCCCTCTCTGAGGATATATATAACCCTAACCCAACTGGTCCCTCTGCCCTCTCTGAGGATATATATAACCCAAACCCTAACCCAACTGGTCCCTCTGCCCTCTCTGAGGATATATATAACCCTAACCCAACTGGTCCCTCTGCCCTCTCTGAGGATATATATAACCCTAACCCAACTGGTCCCTCTGCCCTCTCTGAGGATATATATAACCCTAACCCAACTGGTCCCTCTGCTCTCTCTGAGGATATATATATATATATAACGCTAACCCAACTGGTCCCTCTGCCCTCTCTGAGGATATATAAAACCCTAACCCTAACCAACTGGTCCCTCTGCCCTCTCTGAGGATATATATAACGCTAACCCTAACCCAACTGGTCCCTCTGCCCTCTCTGAGGATATATATAACCCTAACCCAACTGGTCCCTCTGCCCTCTCTGAGGATATATATAACCCTAACCCAACTGGTCCCTCTGCCCTCTCTGAGGATATATATAACCCTAACCCAACTGGTCCCTCTGCTCTCTCTGAGGATATATATATATAACGCTAACCCAACTGGTCCCTCTGCCCTCTCTGAGGATATATATAACCCTAACCCAACTGGTCCCTCTGCCCTCTCTGAGGATATATATAACCCTAACCCAACTGGTCCCTCTGCCCTCTCTGAGGATATATATAACCCAAACCCTAACCCAACTGGTCCCTCTGCCCTCTCTGAGGATATATATAACCCTAACCCAACTGGTCCCTCTGCTCTCTCTGAGGATACATATAACGCTAACCCAACTGGTCCCTCTGCCCTCTCTGAGGATATATATAACCCTAACCCAACTGGTCCCTCTGCCCTCTCTGAGGATATATATAACCCTAACCCAACTGGTCCCTCTGCCCTCTCTGAGGATATATATAACCCTAACCCAACTGGTCCCTCTGCCCTCTCTGAGGATATATATAACACTAACCCTAACCCAACTGGTCCCTCTGCCCTCTCTGAGGATATATATAACCCTAACCCAACTGGTCCCTCTGCCCTCTCTGAGGATATATATAACCCTAACCCAACTGGTCCCTCTGCCCTCTCTGATGATATATATAACCCTAACCCAACTGGTCCCTCTGCCCTCTCTGAGGATATATATAACGCTAACCCTAACCCAACTGGTCCCTCTGCCCTCTCTGAGGATATATATAACCCTAACCCTAACCAACTGGTCCCTCTGCCCTCTCTGAGGATATATATAACCCTAACCCAACTGGTCCCTCTGCCCTCTCTGAGGATATATATAGCCCTAACCCAACTGGTCACTCTGCCCTCTCTGAGGATATATATAACCCTAACACTAACCCAACTGGTCCCTCTGCCCTCTCTGAGGATATATATAACCCTAACCCAACTGGTCCCTCTGCTCTCTCTGAGGATATATATATATATAACGCTAACCCAACTGGTCCCTCTGCCCTCTCTGAGGATATATATAACCCTAACCCAACTGGTCCCTCTGCCCTCTCTGATGATATATATAACCCTAACCCAACTGGTCCCTCTGCCCTCTCTGATGATATATATATAACCCTAACCCAACTGGTCCCTCTGCCCTCTCTGAGGATATATATATATATATAACCCTAACCCTAACCCAACTGGTCCCTCTGCCCTCTCTGAGGATATATATAACCCTAACCCAACTGGTCCCTCTGCCCTCTCTGAGGATATATATATATAACCCTAACCCTAACCCAACTGGTCCCTCTGCCCTCTCTGAGGATATATATAACCCTAACCCAACTGGTCCCTCTGCCCTCTCTGAGGATATATATATATAACCCTAACCCTAACCCAACTGGTCCCTCTGCCCTCTCTGAGGAGATATATAACCCTAACCCAAGTGGTCCCTCTGCTCTCTCTGAGGATATATATAACGCTAACCCTAACCCAACTGGTCCCTCTGCCCTTTCTGAGGATATATATAATGCTAACCCTAACCCAACTGGTCCTTCTGCCCTCTCTGAGGATATATATAACGCTAACCCTAACCCATCTGGTCCCTCTGCCCTTTCTGAGGATATATATAATGCTAACCCTAACCCAACTGGTCCCTCTGCCCTCTCTGAGGATATATATATATAACGCTAACCCAACTGGTCCCTCTGCCCTCTCTGAGGATATATATAATGCTAACCCAACTGGTCCCTCTGCCCTCTCTGAGGATATATATAACCCTAACCCACCTGGTCCCTCTGCCCTCTCTGAGGATATATATAACCCTAACCCAACTGGTCCCTCTGCCCTCTCTGAGGATATATATAACCCTAACCCAACTGGTCCCTCTGCCCTCTCTGAGGATATATATAACCCTAACCCAACTGGTCCCTCTGCCCTCTCTGAGGATATATATAACCCTAACCCAACTGGTCCCTCTGCCCTCTCTGAGGATATATATAACCCAAACCCTAACCCAACTGGTCCCTCTGCCCTCTCTGAGGATATATATAACCCTAACCCAACTGGTCCCTCTGCCCTCTCTGAGGATATATATAACCCTAACCCAACTGGTCCCTCTGCCCTCTCTGAGGATATATATAACCCTAACCCAACTGGTCCCTCTGCTCTCTCTGAGGATATATATATATATATAACGCTAACCCAACTGGTCCCTCTGCCCTCTCTGAGGATATATAAAACCCTAACCCTAACCAACTGGTCCCTCTGCCCTCTCTGAGGATATATATAATCCTAACCCAACTGGTCCCTCTGCCCTCTCTGAGGATATATATAACGCTAACCCTAACCCAACTGGTCCCTCTGCCCTCTCTGAGGATATATATAACCCTAACCCAACTGGTCCCTCTGCCCTCTCTGAGGATATATATAACCCTAACCCAACTGGTCCCTCTGCCCTCTCTGAGGATATATATAACCCTAACCCAACTGGTCCCTCTGCTCTCTCTGAGGATATATATATATAACGCTAACCCAACTGGTCCCTCTGCCCTCTCTGAGGATATATAAAACCCTAACCCTAACCAACTGGTCCCTCTGCCCTCTCTGAGGATATATATAATCCTAACCCAACTGGTCCCTCTGCCCTCTCTGAGGATATATATAACGCTAACCCTAACCCAACTGGTCCCTCTGCCCTCTCTGAGGATATATATAACCCTAACCCAACTGGTCCCTCTGCTCTCTCTGAGGATATATATAACCCTAACCCAACTGGTCCCTCTGCCCTCTCTGAGGATATATATAACCCTAACCCAACTGGTCCCTCTGCCCTCTCTGAGGATATATATAACACTAACCCAACTGGTCCCTCTGCCCTCTCTGAGGATACATATAACCCTAACCCAACTGGTCCCTCTGCCCTCTCTGAGGATATATATAACCCTAACCCAACTAGTTCCTCTGCCCTCTCTGAGAATATATATCACTAACCCAACTGGTCCCTCTGCCCTCTCTGAGGATATATATATAACCTTAACCCAACTGGTCCCTCTGCCCTCTCTGAGGATATATATAACACTAACCCAACTGGTCCCTCTGCCCTCTCTGAGGATATATATAACCCTAACCCAACTGGTCCCTCTGCTCTCTCTGAGGATATATATAACCCTAACCCAACTGGTCCCTCTGCCCTCTCTGAGGATATGTATAACGCTAACCCAACTGGTCCCTCTGCCCTCTCTGAGGATATATAATGCTAACCCTAACCCAACTGGTCCCTCTGCCCTCTCTGAGGATATATATAACCCTAACCCAACTGGTCCCTCTGCCCTCTCTGAGGATATATATAACCCTAACCCAACTGGTCCCTCTGCCCTCTCTGTTGATATATATAACCCTACCCCAACTGGTCCCTCTGCCCTCTCTGAGGATATATATATATATAACCCTAACCCTAACCCAACTGGTCCCTCTGCCCTCTCTGAGGATATATATAACCCTAACCCAACTGGTCCCTCTGCTCTCTCTGAGGATATATATAACGCTAACCCTAACCCAACTGGTCCCTCTGCCCTTTCTGAGGATATATATAATGCTAACCCTAACCCAACTGGTCCCTCTGCCCTCTCTGAGGATATATATAACGCTAACCCTAACCCAACTGTTCCCTCTGCCTTTTCTGAGGATATATATAATGCTAACCCTAACCCAATTGGTCCCTCTGCCCTCTCTGAGGATATATATAACGCTAACCCAACTGGTCCCTCTGCCCTCTCTGAGGATATATATAATGCTAACCCAACTGGTCCCTCTGCCCTCTCTGAGGATATATATAACCCTAACCCAACTGGTCCCTCTGCCCTCTCTGAGGATATATATAACCCTAACCCAACTGGTCCCTCTGCCCTCTCTGAGGATATATATAACCCTAACCCAACTGGTCCCTCTGCTCTCTCTGAGGATATATATAACCCTAACCCAACTGGTCCCTCTGCCCTCTCTGAGGATATATATAACCCTAACCCAACTGGTCCCTCTGCCCTCTCTGAGGATATATATAACCCTAACCCAACTGGTCCCTCTGCCCTCTCTGATGATATATATATATAACCCTAACCCAACTGGTCCCTCTGCCCTCTCTGAGGATATATATAACCCTAACCCTAACCCAACTGGTCCCTCTGCCCTCTCTGAGGATATATATAACACTAACCCAACTGGTCCCTCTGCTCTCTCTGAGGATATATATAACCCTAACCCAACTGGACCCTCTGCCCTCTCTGAGGATATATATAACCCTAACCCAACTGGTCCCTCTGCCCTCTCTGAGGATATATATAACCCTAACCCAACTGGTCCCTCTGCCCTCTCTGAGGATATATATAACTCTAACCCTAACCCAACTGGTCCCTCTGCCCTCTCTGAGGATATATATAACCCTAACCCAACTGGTCCCTCTGCCCTCTCTGAGGATATATATAACCCTAACCCAACTGGTCCCTCTGCCCTCTCTGAGGATATATAAAACCCTAACCCTAACCAACTGGTCCCTCTGCCCTCTCTGAGGATATATATAATCCTAACCCAACTGGTCCCTCTGCCCTCTCTGAGGATATATATAACGCTAACCCTAACCCAACTGGTCCCTCTGCCCTCTCTGAGGATATATATAACCCTAACCCAACTGGTCCCTCTGCCCTCTCTGAGGATATATATAACCCTAACCCAACTGGTCCCTCTGCTCTCTCTGAGGATATATATATATATATAACGCTAACCCAACTGGTCCCTCTGCCCTCTCTGAGGATATATAAAACCCTAACCCTAACCAACTGGTCCCTCTGCCCTCTCTGAGGATATATATAATCCTAACCCAACTGGTCCCTCTGCCCTCTCTGAGGATATATATAACGCTAACCCTAACCCAACTGGTCCCTCTGCCCTCTCTGAGGATATATATAACCCTAACCCAACTGGTCCCTCTGCCCTCTCTGAGGATATATATAACCCTAACCCAACTGGTCCCTCTGCCCTCTCTGAGGATATATATAACCCTAACCCAACTGGTCCCTCTGCTCTCTCTGAGGATATATATATATAACGCTAACCCAACTGGTCCCTCTGCCCTCTCTGAGGATATATAAAACCCTAACCCTAACCAACTGGTCCCTCTGCCCTCTCTGAGGATATATATAATCCTAACCCAACTGGTCCCTCTGCCCTCTCTGAGGATATATATAACGCTAACCCTAACCCAACTGGTCCCTCTGCCCTCTCTGAGGATATATATAACCCTAACCCAACTGGTCCCTCTGCCCTCTCTGAGGATATATATAACCCTAACCCAACTGGTCCCTCTGCTCTCTCTGAGGATATATATAACCCTAACCCAACTGGTCCCTCTGCCCTCTCTGAGGATATGTATAACCCTAACCCTAACCCAACTGGTCCCTCTGCCCTCTCTGAGGATATATATAACCCTAACCCAACTGGTCCCTCTGCGTTCTCTGATGATATATATAACCCTAACCCAACTGGTCCCTCTGCCCTCTCTGAGGATATATATAATGCTAACCCAACTGGTCCCTCTGCCCTCTCTGAGGATATATATAACCCTAACCCAACTGGTCCCTCTGCCCTCTCTGAGGATATATATAACTCTAACCCTAACCCAACTGGTCCCTCTGCCCTCTCTGAGGATATATATAATGCTAACCCAACTGGTCCCTCTGCCCTCTCTGAGGATATATATAACCCTAACCCACCTGGTCCCTCTGCCCTCTCTGAGGATATATATAACCCTAACCCAACTGGTCCCTCTGCCCTCTCTGAGGATATATATAACCCTAACCCAACTGGTCCCTCTGCCCTCTCTGAGGATATATATAACCCTAACCCAACTGGTCCCTCTGCTCTCTCTGAGGATATATATAACCCTAACCCAACTGGTCCCTCTGCCCTCTCTGAGGATATATATAACCCTAACCCAACTGGTCCCTCTGCCCTCTCTGAGGATATATATATATATATATATATATATATATATATATATATATATATATATATATATATATATATATATATATATATATATATAACCCTAACCCAACTGGTCCCTCTGCCCTCTCTGAGGATATATATAACCCTAACCCAACTGGTCCCTCTGCCCTCTCTGAGGATATATATAACCCAAACCCTAACCCAACTGGTCCCTCTGCCCTCTCTGAGGATATATATAACCCTAACCCAACTGGTCCCTCTGCCCTCTCTGAGGATATATATAACCCTAACCCAACTGGTCCCTCTGCCCTCTCTGAGGATATATATAACCCTAACCCAACTGGTCCCTCTGCTCTCTCTGAGGATATATATATATATAATGCTAACCCAACTGGTCCCTCTGCCCTCTCTGAGGATATATAAAACCCTAACCCTAACCAACTGGTCCCTCTGCCCTCTCTGAGGATATATATAATCCTAACCCAACTGGTCCCTCTGCCCTCTCTGAGGATATATATAACGCTAACCCTAACCCAACTGGTCCCTCTGCCCTCTCTGAGGATATATATAACCCTAACCCAACTGGTCCCTCTGCCCTCTCTGAGGATATATATAACCCTAACCCAACTGGTCCCTCTGCCCTCTCTGAGGATATATATAACCCTAACCCAACTGGTCCCTCTGCTCTCTCTGAGGATATATATATATAACGCTAACCCAACTGGTCCCTCTGCCCTCTCTGAGGATATATAAAACCCTAACCTTAACCAACTGGTCCCTCTGCCCTCTCTGAGGATATATATAACCCTAACCCAACTGGTCCCTCTGCCCTCTCTGAGGATATATATAACCCTAACCCAACTTGTCCCTCTGCCCTCTCTGAGGATATATATAACCCTAACCCAACTGGTCCCTCTGATCTCTCTGAGGATATATATAACCCTAACCCAACTGGTCCCTCTGCCCTCTCTGAGGATATATATAACCCTAACCCAACTGGTCCCTCTGCCCTCTCTGAGGATATATATAACACTAACCCAACTGGTCCCTCTGCCCTCTCTGAGGATATATATAACCCTAACCCAACTGGTCCCTCTGCCCTCTCTGAGGATATATATAACCCTAACCCAACTGGTCCCTCTGCCCTCTCTGAGGATATATATAATGCTAACCCAACTGGTCCCTCTGCCCTCTCTGAGGATATATATAACCTTAACCCAACTGGTCCCTCTGCCCTCTCTGAGGATATATATAACACTAACCCAACTGGTCCCTCTGCCCTCTCTGAGGATATATATAACCCTAACCCAACTGGTCCCTCTGCTCTCTCTGAGGATATATATAACCCTAACCCAACTGGTCCCTCTGCCCTCTCTGAGGATATGTATAACGCTAACCCAACTGGTCCCTCTGCCCTCTCTGAGGATATATATAATGCTAACCCTAACCCAACTGGTCCCTCTGCCCTCTCTGAGGATATATATAACCCTAACCCAACTGGTCCCTCTGCCCTCTCTGAGGATATATATAACCCTAACCCAACTGGTCCCTCTGCCCTCTCTGTTGATATATATAACCCTACCCCAACTGGTCCCTCTGCCCTCTCTAAGGATATATATATATATAACCCTAACCCTAACCCAACTGGTCCCTCTGCCCTCTCTGAGGATATATATAACCCTAACCCAACTGGTCCCTCTGCTCTCTCTGAGGATATATATAACGCTAACCCTAACCCAACTGGTCCCTCTGCCCTTTCTGAGGATATATATAATGCTAACCCTAACCCAACTGGTCCCTCTGCCCTCTCTGAGGATATATATAACGCTAACCCTAACCCAACTGGTCCCTCTGCCCTTTCTGAGGATATATATAATGCTAACCCTAACCCAATTGGTCCCTCTGCCCTCTCTGAGGATATATATAACGCTAACCCAACTGGTCCCTCTGCCCTCTCTGAGGATATATATAATGCTAACCCAACTGGTCCCTCTGCCCTCTCTGAGGATAAATATAACCCTAACCCAACTGGTCCCTCTGCCCTCTCTGAGGATATATACAACCCTAACCCAACTGGTCCCTCTGCCCTCTCTGAGGATATATATAACCCTAACCCAACTGGTCCCTCTGCCCTCTCTGAGGATATATATAACCCTAACCTAACTGGTCCCTCTGCCCTCTCTGAGGATATATATAACCCTAACCCAACTGGTCCCTCTGCCCTCTCTGAGGATATATATAACCCTAACCCAACTGGTCCCTCTGCTCTCTCTGAGGATATATATAACCCTAACCAACTGGTCCCTCTGCCCTCTCTGAGGATATATATAACCCTAACCCAACTGGTCCCTCTGCCCTCTATCAGGATATATATAACCCTAACCCAACTGGTCCCTCTGCCCTCTCTGATGATATATATATATAACCCTAACCCAACTGGTCCCTCTGCCCTCTCTGAGGATATATATAACCCTAACCCTAACCCAACTGGTCCCTCTGCCCTCTCTGAGGATATATATAACACTAACCCAACTGGTCCCTCTGCTCTCTCTGAGGATATATATAACCCTAACCCAACTGGACCCTCTGCCCTCTCTGAGGATATATATAACCCTAACCCAACTGGTCCCTCTGCCCTCTCTGAGGATATATATAACCCTAACCCAACTGGTCCCTCTGCCCTCTCTGAGGATATATATAACTCTAACCCTAACCCAACTGGTCCCTCTGCCCTCTCTGAGGATATATATAACCCTAACCCAACTGGTCCCTCTGCCCTCTCTGAGGATATATATAACCCTAACCCAACTGGTCCCTCTGCCCTCTCTGAGGATATATATAACCCTAACCCAACTGGTCCCTCTGCTCTCTCTGAGGATATATATAACCCTAACCCAACTGGTCCCTCTGCCCTCTCTGAGGATATATATAACCCTAACCCAACTGGTCCCTCTGCCCTCTCTGAGGATATGTATAACCCTAACCCTAACCCAACTGGTCCCTCTGCCCTCTCTGAGGATATATATAACCCTAACCCAACTGGTCCCTCTGCCCTCTCTGATGATATATATAACCCTAACCCAACTGGTCCCTCTGCCCTCTCTGATGATATATATAACCCTAACCCAACTGGTCCCTCTGCCCTCTCTGAGGATATATATAATGCTAACCCAACTGGTCCCTCTGCCCTCTCTGAGGATATATATAACCCTAACCCAACTGGTCCCTCTGCCCTCTCTGATGATATATATAACCCTAACCCAACTGGTCCCTCTGCCCTCTCTGATGATATATATATATAACCCTAACCCAACTGGTCCCTCTGCCCTCTCTGAGGATATATATATATAACCCTAACCCTAACCCAACTGGTCCCTCTGCCCTCTCTGAGGATATATATAACCCTAACCCAACTGGTCCCTCTGCCCTCTCTGAGGATATATATATATAACCCTAACCCTAACCCAACTGGTCCCTCTGCCCTCTCTGAGGATATATATAACCCTAACCCAACTGGTCCCTCTGCCCTCTCTGAGGATATATATATATAACCCTAACCCTAACCCAACTGGTCCCTCTGCCCTCTCTGAGGAGATATATAACCCTAACCCAACTGGTCCCTCTGCTCTCTCTGAGGATATATATAACCCTAACCCTAACCCAACTGGTACCTCTGCCCTTTCTGAGGATATATAAAATGCTAACCCTAACCCAACTGGTCCTTCTGCCCTCTCTGAGGATATATATAACGCTAACCCTAACCCATCTGGTCCCTCTGCCCTTTCTGAGGATATATATAATGCTAACCCTAACCCAACTGGTCCCTCTGCCCTCTCTGAGGATATATATATATAACGCTAAACCAACTGGTCCCTCTGCCCTCTCTGAGGATATATATAATGCTAACCCAACTGGTCCCTCTGCCCTCTCTGAGGATATATATAACCCTAACCCACCTGGTCCCTCTGCCCTCTCTGAGGATATATATAACCCTAACCCAACTGGTCCCTCTGCCCTCTCTGAGGATATATATAACCCTAACCCAACTGGTCCCTCTGCCCTCTCTGAGGATATATATAACCCTAACCCAACTGGTCCCTCTGCTCTCTCTGAGGATATATATAACCCTAACCCAACTGGTCCCTCTGCCCTCTCTGAGGATATATATAACCCTAACCCAACTGGTCCCTCTGCCCTCTCTGAGGATATATATATATATATATATATATATATATATATATATATATATATATATAACCCTAACCCAACTGGTCCCTCTGCCCTCTCTGAGGATATATATAACCCTAACCCAACTGGTCCCTCTGCCCTCTCTGAGGATATATATAACCCAAACCCTAACCCAACTGGTCCCTCTGCCCTCTCTGAGGATATATATAACCCTAACCCAACTGGTCCCTCTACCCTCTCTGAGGATATATATAACCCTAACCCAACTGGTCCCTCTGCCCTCTCTGAGGATATATATAACCCTAACCCAACTGGTCCCTCTGCTCTCTCTGAGGATATATATATATATAACGCTAACCCAACTGGTCCCTCTGCCCTCTCTGAGGATATATAAAACCCTAACCCTAACCAACTGGTCCCTCTGCCCTCTCTGAGGATATATATAATCCTAACCCAACTGGTCCCTCTGCCCTCTCTGAGGATATATATAACGCTAACCCTAACCCAACTGGTCCCTCTGCCCTCTCTGAGGATATATATAACCCTAACCCAACTGGTCCCTCTGCCCTCTCTGAGGATATATATAACCCTAACCCAACTGGTCCCTCTGCTCTCTCTGAGGATATATATAACCCTAACCCAACTGGTCCCTCTGCCCTCTCTGAGGATATATATAACCCTAACCCAACTGGTCCCTCTGCCCTCTCTGAGGATATATATAACACTAACCCAACTGGTCCCTCTGCCCTCTCTGAGGATATATATAACCTTAACCCAACTGGTCCCTCTGCCCTCTCTGAGGATATATATAACACTAACCCAACTGGTCCCTCTGCCCTCTCTGAGGATATATATAACCCAAACCAACTGGTCCCTCTGCTCTCTCTGAGGATATATATAACCCTAACCCAACTGGTCCCTCTGCCCTCTCTGAGGATATGTATAACGCTAACCCAACTGGTCCCTCTGCCCTCTCTGAGGATATATATAATGCTAACCCTAACCCAACTGGTCCCTCTGCCCTCTCTGAGGATATATATAACCCTAACCCAACTGGTCCCTCTGCCCTCTCTGAGGATATATATAACCCTAACCCAACTGGTCCCTCTGCCCTCTCTGTTGATATATATAACCCTAACCCAACTGGTCCCTCTGCCCTCTCTGAGGATATATATATATATAACCCTAACCCTAACCCAACTGGTCCCTCTGCCCTCTCTGAGGATATATATAACCCTAACCCAACTGGTCCCTCTGCTCTCTCTGAGGATGTATATAACGCTAACCCTAACCCAACTGGTACCTCTGCCCTTTCTGAGGATATATAAAATGCTATCCCTAACCCAACTGGTCCTTCTGCCCTCTCTGAGGATATATATAACGCTAACCCTAACCCATCTGGTCCCTCTGCCCTTTCTGAGGATATATATAATGCTAACCCTAACCCAACTGGTCCCTCTGCCCTCTCTGAGGATATATATATAACGCTAAACCAACTGGTCCCTCTGCCCTCTCTGAGGATATATATAATGCTAACCCAACTGGTCCCTCTGCCCTCTCTGAGGATATATATAACCCTAACCCACCTGGTCCCTCTGCCCTCTCTGAGGATATATATAACCCTAACCCAACTGGTCCCTCTGCCCTCTCTGAGGATATATATAACCCTAACCCAACTGGTCCCTCTGCCCTCTCTGAGGATATATATAACCCTAACCCAACTGGTCCCTCTGCTCTCTCTGAGGATATATATAACCCTAACCCAACTGGTCCCTCTGCCCTCTCTGAGGATATATATAACCCTAACCCAACTGGTCCCTCTGCCCTCTCTGAGGATATATATGTATATATATATATATATAACCCTAACCCAACTGGTCCCTCTGCCCTCTCTGAGGATATATATAACCCTAACCCAACTGGTCCCTCTGCCCTCTCTGAGGATATATATAACCCAAACCCTAACCCAACTGGTCCCTCTGCCCTCTCTGAGGATATATATAACCCTAACCCAACTGGTCCCTCTACCCTCTCTGAGGATATATATAACCCTAACCCAACTGGTCCCTCTGCCCTCTCTGAGGATATATATAACCCTAACCCAACTGGTCCCTCTGCTCTCTCTGAGGATATATATATATATATAACGCTAACCCAACTGGTCCCTCTGCCCTCTCTGAGGATATATAAAACCCTAACCCTAACCAACTGGTCCCTCTGCCCTCTCTGAGGATATATATAATCCTAACCCAACTGGTCCCTCTGCCCTCTCTGAGGATATATATAACGCTAACCCTAACCCAACTGGTCCCTCTGCCCTCTCTGAGGATATATATAACCCTAACCCAACTGGTCCCTCTGCCCTCTCTGAGGATATATATAACCCTAACCCAACTGGTCCCTCTGCTCTCTCTGAGGATATATATAACCCTAACCCAACTGGTCCCTCTGCCCTCTCTGAGGATATATATAACCCTAACCCAACTGGTCCCTCTGCCCTCTCTGAGGATATATATAACACTAACCCAACTGGTCCCTCTGCCCTCTCTGAGGATATATATAACCTTAACCCAACTGGTCCCTCTGCCCTCTCTGAGGATATATATAACACTAACCCAACTGGTCCCTCTGCCCTCTCTGAGGATATATACAACCCTAACCCAACTGGTCCCTCTGCCCTCTCTGAGGATATATATAACACTAACCCAACTGGTCCCTCTGCCCTCTCTGAGGATATATATAACCCTAACCCAACTGGTCCCTCTGCCCTCTCTGAGGATATATATAACCCTAACCCAACTGGTCCCTCTGCCCTCTCTGAGGATATATATAACGCTAACCCAACTGGTCCCTCTGCCCTCTCTGAGGATATATATAACCTTAACCCAACTGGTCCCTCTGCCCTCTCTGAGGATATATATAACACTAACCCAACTGGTCCCTCTGCCCTCTCTGAGGATATATATAACCCTAACCCAACTGGTCCCTCTGCTCTCTCTGAGGATATATATAACCCTAACCCAACTGGTCCCTCTGCCCTCTCTGAGGATATGTATAACGCTAACCCAACTGGTCCCTCTGCCCTCTCTGAGGATATATATAATGCTAACCCTAACCCAACTGGTCCCTCTGCCCTCTCTGAGGATATATATAACCCTAACCCAACTGGTCCCTCTGCCCTCTCTGAGGATATATATAACCCTAACCCAACTGGTCCCTCTGCCCTCTCTGTTGATATATATAACCCTACCCCAACTGGTCCCTCTGCCCTCTCTGAGGATATATATATATATAACCCTAACCCTAACCCAACTGGTCCCTCTGCCCTCTCTGAGGATATATATAACCCTAACCCAACTGGTCCCTCTGCTCTCTCTGAGGATATATATAACGCTAACCCTAACCCAACTGGTCCCTCTGCCCTTTCTGAGGATATATATAATGCTAACCCTAACCCAACTGGTCCCTCTGCCCTCTCTGAGGATATATATAACGCTAACCCTAACCCAACTGGTCCCTCTGCCCTTTCTGAGGATATATATAATGCTAACCCTAACCCAATTGGTCCCTCTGCCCTCTCTGAGGATATATATAACGCTAACCCAACTGGTCCCTCTGCCCTCTCTGAGGATATATATAATGCTAACCCAACTGGTCCCTCTGCCCTCTCTGAGGATATATATAACCCTAACCCAACTGGTCCCTCTGCCCTCTCTGAGGATATATACAACCCTAACCCAACTGGTCCCTCTGCCCTCTCTGAGGATATATATAACCCTAACCCAACTGGTCCCTCTGCCCTCTCTGAGGATATATATAACCCTAACCCAACTGGTCCCTCTGCCCTCTCTGAGGATATATATAACCCTAACCCAACTGGTCCCTCTGCCCTCTCTGAGGATATATATAACCCTAACCCAACTGGTCCCTCTGCTCTCTCTGAGGATATATATAACCCTAACCCAACTGGTCCCTCTGCCCTCTCTGAGGATATATATAACCCTAACCCAACTGGTCCCTCTGCCCTCTCTGAGGATATATATAACCCTAACCCAACTGGTCCCTCTGCCCTCTCTGATGATATATATATATAACCCTAACCCAACTGGTCCCTCTGCCCTCTCTGAGGATATATATAACCCTAACCCTAACCCAACTGGTCCCTCTGCCCTCTCTGAGGATATATATAACACTAACCCAACTGGTCCCTCTGCTCTCTCTGAGGATATATATAACCCTAACCCAACTGGACTCTCTGCCCTCTCTGAGGATATATATAACCCTAACCCAACTGGTCCCTCTGCCCTCTCTGAGGATATATATAACCCTAACCCAACTGGTCCCTCTGCCCTCTCTGAGGATATATATAACTCTAACCCTAACCCAACTGGTCCCTCTGCCCTCTCTGAGGATATATATAACCCTAACCCAACTGGTCCCTCTGCCCTCTCTGAGGATATATATAACCCTAACCCAACTGGTCCCTCTGCCCTCTCTGAGGATATATATAACCCTAACCCAACTGGTCCCTCTGCTCTCTCTGAGGATATATATAACCCTAACCCAACTGGTCCCTCTGCCCTCTCTGAGGATATATATAACCCTAACCCAACTGGTCCCTCTGCCCTCTCTGAGGATATGTATAACCCTAACCCTAACCCAACTGGTCCCTCTGCCCTCTCTGAGGATATATATAACCCTAACCCAACTGGTCCCTCTGCCCTCTCTGATGATATATATAACCCTAACCCAACTGGTCCCTCTGCCCTCTCTGATGATATATATAACCCTAACCCAACTGGTCCCTCTGCCCTCTCTGAGGATATATATAATGCTAACCCAACTGGTCCCTCTGCCCTCTCTGAGGATATATATAACCCTAACCCAACTGGTCCCTCTGCCCTCTCTGATGATATATATAACCCTAACCCAACTGGTCCCTCTGCCCTCTCTGATGATATATATATATAACCCTAACCCAACTGGTCCCTCTGCCCTCTCTGAGGATATATATATATAACCCTAACCCTAACCCAACTGGTCCCTCTGCCCTCTCTGAGGATATATATAACCCTAACCCAACTGGTCCCTCTGCCCTCTCTGAGGATATATATATATATAACCCTAACCCTAACCCAACTGGTCCCTCTGCCCTCTCTGAGGATATATATAACCCTAACCCAACTGGTCCCTCTGCCCTCTCTGAGGATATATATATATAACCCTAACCCTAACCCAACTGGTCCCTCTGCCCTCTCTGAGGAGATATATAACCCTAACCCAACTGGTCCCTCTGCTCTCTCTGAGGATATATATAAAGCTAACCCTACCCCAAATGGTACCTCTGCCCTTTCTGAGGATATATAAAATGCTAACCCTAACCCAACTGGTCCTTCTGCCCTCTCTGAGGATATATATAACGCTAACCCTAACCCATCTGGTCCCTCTGCCCTTTCTGAGGATATATATAATGCTAACCCTAACCCAACTGGTCCCTCTGCCCTCTCTGAGGATATATATATATAACGCTAAACCAACTGGTCCCTCTGCCCTCTCTGAGGATATATATAATGCTAACCCAACTGGTCCCTCTGCCCTCTCTGAGGATATATATAACCCTAACCCACCTGGTCCCTCTGCCCTCTCTGAGGATATATATAACCCTAACCCAACTGGTCCCTCTGCCCTCTCTGAGGATATATATAACCCTAACCCAACTGGTCCCTCTGCCCTCTCTGAGGATATATATAACCCTAACCCAACTGGTCCCTCTGCTCTCTCTGAGGATATATATAACCCTAACCCAACTGGTCCCTCTGCCCTCTCTGAGGATATATATAACCCTAACCCAACTGGTCCCTCTGCCTTCTCTGAGGATATATATATATATATATATATATATATATATATATATATATATATATATATAACCCTAACCCAACTGGTCCCTCTGCCCTCTCTGAGGATATATATAACCCTAACCCAACTGGTCCCTCTGCCCTCTCTGAGGATATATATAACCCAAACCCTAACCCAACTGGTCCCTCTGCCCTCTCTGAGGATATATATAACCCTAACCCAACTGGTCCCTCTACCCTCTCTGAGGATATATATAACCCTAACCCAACTGGTCCCTCTGCCCTCTCTGAGGATATATATAACCCTAACCCAACTGGTCCCTCTGCTCTCTCTGAGGATATATATATATATAACGCTAACCCAACTGGTCCCTCTGCCCTCTCTGAGGATATATAAAACCCTAACCCTAACCAACTGGTCCCTCTGCCCTCTCTGAGGATATATATAATCCTAACCCAACTGGTCCCTCTGCCCTCTCTGAGGATATATATAACGCTAACCCTAACCCAACTGGTCCCTCTGCCCTCTCTGAGGATATATATAACCCTAACCCAACTGGTCCCTCTGCCCTCTCTGAGGATATATATAACCCTAACCCAACTGGTCCCTCTGCTCTCTCTGAGGATATATATAACCCTAACCCAACTGGTCCCTCTGCCCTCTCTGAGGATATATATAACCCTAACCCAACTGGTCCCTCTGCCCTCTCTGAGGATATATATAACACTAACCCAACTGGTCCCTCTGCCCTCTCTGAGGATATATATAACCTTAACCCAACTGGTCCCTCTGCCCTCTCTGAGGATATATATAACACTAACCCAACTGGTCCCTCTGCCCTCTCTGAGGATATATATAACCCTAACCCAACTGGTCCCTCTGCTCTCTCTGAGGATATATATAACCCTAACCCAACTGGTCCCTCTGCCCTCTCTGAGGATATGTATAACGCTAACCCAACTGGTCCCTCTGCCCTCTCTGAGGATATATATAATGCTAACCCTAACCCAACTGGTCCCTCTGCCCTCTCTGAGGATATATATAACCCTAACCCAACTGGTCCCTCTGCCCTCTCTGAGGATATATATAACCCTAACCCAACTGGTCCCTCTGCCCTATCTGTTGATATATATAACCCTAACCCAACTGGTCCCTCTGCCCTCTCTGAGGATATATATATATATAACCCTAACCCTAACCCAACTGGTCCCTCTGCCCTCTCTGAGGATATATATAACCCTAACCCAACTGGTCCCTCTGCTCTCTCTGAGGATGTATATAACGCTAACCCTAACCCAACTGGTACCTCTGCCCTTTCTGAGGATATATAAAATGCTATCCCTAACCCAACTGGTCCTTCTGCCCTCTCTGAGGATATATATAACGCTAACCCTAACCCATCTGGTCCCTCTGCCCTTTCTGAGGATATATATAATGCTAACCCTAACCCAACTGGTCCCTCTGCCCTCTCTGAGGATATATATATAACGCTAAACCAACTGGTCCCTCTGCCCTCTCTGAGGATATATATAATGCTAACCCAACTGGTCCCTCTGCCCTCTCTGAGGATATATATAACCCTAACCCACCTGGTCGCTCTGCCCTCTCTGAGGATATATATAACCCTAACCCAACTGGTCCCTCTGCCCTCTCTGAGGATATATATAACCCTAACCCAACTGGTCCCTCTGCCCTCTCTGAGGATATATATAACCCTAACCCAACTGGTCCCTCTGCTCTCTCTGAGGATATATATAACCCTAACCCAACTGGTCCCTCTGCCCTCTCTGAGGATATATATAACCCTAACCCAACTGGTCCCTCTGCCCTCTCTGAGGATATATATATATATATATATATATATATATATAACCCTAACCCAACTGGTCCCTCTGCCCTCTCTGAGGATATATATAACCCTAACCCAACTGGTCCCTCTGCCCTCTCTGAGGATATATATAACCCAAACCCTAACCCAACTGGTCCCTCTGCCCTCTCTGAGGATATATATAACCCTAACCCAACTGGTCCCTCTACCCTCTCTGAGGATATATATAACCCTAACCCAACTGGTCCCTCTGCCCTCTCTGAGGATATATATAACCCTAACCCAACTGGTCCCTCTGCTCTCTCTGAGGATATATATATATATATAACGCTAACCCAACTGGTCCCTCTGCCCTCTCTGAGGATATATAAAACCCTAACCCTAACCAACTGGTCCCTCTGCCCTCTCTGAGGATATATATAATCCTAACCCAACTGGTCCCTCTGCCCTCTCTGAGGATATATATAACGCTAACCCTAACCCAACTGGTCCCTCTGCCCTCTCTGAGGATATATATAACCCTAACCCAACTGGTCCCTCTGCCCTCTCTGAGGATATATATAACGCTAACCCTAACCCAACTGGTCCCTCTGCCCTCTCTGAGGATATATATAACCCTAACCCAACTGGTCCCTCTGCCCTCTCTGAGGATATATATAACCCTAACCCAACTGGTCCCTCTGCTCTCTCTGAGGATATATATAACCCTAACCCAACTGGTCCCTCTGCCCTCTCTGAGGATATATATAACCCTAACCCAACTGGTCCCTCTGCCCTCTCTGAGGATATATATAACACTAACCCAACTGGTCCCTCTGCCCTCTCTGAGGATATATATAACCTTAACCCAACTGGTCCCTCTGCCCTCTCTGAGGATATATATAACACTAACCCAACTGGTCCCTCTGCCCTCTCTGAGGATATATATAACCCTAACCCAACTGGTCCCTCTGCTCTCTCTGAGGATATATATAACCCTAACCCAACTGGTCCCTCTGCCCTCTCTGAGGATATGTATAACGCTAACCCAACTGGTCCCTCTGCCCTCTCTGAGGATATATATAATGCTAACCCTAACCCAACTGGTCCCTCTGCCCTCTCTGAGGATATATATAACCCTAACCCAACTGGTCCCTCTGCCCTCTCTGAGGATATATATAACCCTAACCCAACTGGTCCCTCTGCCCTCTCTGAGGATATATATAACCCTAACCCAACTGGTCCCTCTGCCCTCTCTGAGGATATATATATATATATATATATATATATAACCCTAACCCAACTGGTCCCTCTGCCCTCTCTGAGGATATATATAACACTAACCCAACTGGTCCCTCTGCCCTCTCTGAGGATATATATAACCCAAACCCTAACCCAACTGTTCCCTCTGCCCTCTCTGAGGATATATATAACCCTAACCCAACTGGTCCCTCTACCCTCTCTGAGGATATATATAACCCTAACCCAACTGGTCCCTCTGCCCTCTCTGAGGATATATATAACCCTAACCCAACTGGTCCCTCTGCTCTCTCTGAGGATATATATATATATATAACGCTAACCCAACTGGTCCCTCTGCCCTCTCTGAGGATATATAAAACAATAACCCTAACCAACTGGTCCCTCTGCCCTCTCTGAGGATATATATAATCCTAACCCAACTGGTCCCTCTGCCCTCTCTGAGGATATATATAACGCTAACCCTAACCCAACTGGTCCCTCTGCCCTCTCTGAGGATATATATAACCCTAACCCAACTGGTCCCTCTGCCCTCTCTGAGGATATATATAACCCTAACCCAACTGGTCCCTCTGCTCTCTCTGAGGATATATATAACCCTAACCCAACTGGTCCCTCTGCCCTCTCTGAGGATATATATAACCCTAACCCAACTGGTCCCTCTGCCCTCTCTGAGGATATATATAACACTAACCCAACTGGTCCCTCTGCCCTCTCTGAGGATATATATAACCTTAACCCAACTGGTCCCTCTGCCCTCTCTGAGGATATATATAACACTAACCCAACTGGTCCCTCTGCCCTCTCTGAGGATATATATAACCCTAACCCAACTGGTCCCTCTGCTCTCTCTGAGGATATATATAACCCTAACCCAACTGGTCCCTCTGCCCTCTCTGAGGATATGTATAACGCTAACCCAACTGGTCCCTCTGCCCTCTCTGAGGATATATATAATGCTAACCCTAACCCAACTGGTCCCTCTGCCCTCTCTGAGGATATATATAACCCTAACCCAACTGGTCCCTCTGCCCTCTCTGAGGATATATATAACCCTAACCCAACTGGTCCCTCTGCCCTCTCTGTTGATATATATAACCCTAACCCAACTGGTCCCTCTGCCCTCTCTGAGGATATATATATATATATAACCCTAACCCTAACCCAACTGGTCCCTCTGCCCTCTCTGAGGATATATATAACCCTAACCCAACTGGTCCCTCTGCTCTCTCTGAGGATGTATATAACGCTAACCCTAACCCAACTGGTCCCTCTGCCCTTTCTGAGGATATATATAATGCTAACCCTAACCCAACTGGTCCCTCTGCCCTCTCTGAGGATATATATAACGCTAACCCTAACCCAACTGGTCCCTCTGCCCTTTCTGAGGATATATATAATGCTAACCCTAACCCAATTGGTCCCTCTGCCCTCTCTGAGGATATATATAATGCTAACCCAACTGGTCCCTCTGCCCTCTCTGAGGATATATATAACCCTAACCCAACTGGTCCCTCTGCCCTCTCTGAGGATATATATAACCCTAACCCAACTGGTCCCTCTGCCCTCTCTGAGGATATATATAACCCTAACCCAACTGGTCCCTCTGCCCTCTCTGAGGATATATATAACCCTAACCCAACTGGTCCCTCTGCTCTCTCTGAGGATATATATAACCCTAACCCAACTGGTCCCTCTGCCCTCTCTGAGGATATATATAACCCTAACCCAACTGGTCCCTCTGCCCTCTCTGAGGATATATATAACCCTAACCCAACTGGTCCCTCTGCCCTCTCTGATGATATATATATATAACCCTAACCCAACTGGTCCCTCTGCCCTCTCTGAGGATATATATAACCCTAACCCTAACCCAACTGGTCCCTCTGCCCTCTCTGAGGATATATATAACACTAACCCAACTGGTCCCTATGCTCTCTCTGAGGATATATATAACCCTAACCCAACTGGACCCTCTGCCCTCTCTGAGGATATATATAACCCTAACCCAACTGGTCCCTCTGCCCTCTCTGAGGATATATATAACCCTAACCCAACTGGTCCCTCTGCCCTCTCTGAGGATATATATAACTCTAACCCTAACCCAACTGGTCCCTCTGCCCTCTCTGAGGATATATATAACCCTAACCCAACTGGTCCCTCTGCCCTCTCTGAGGATATATATAACCCTAACCCAACTGGTCCCTCTGCCCTCTCTGAGGATATATATAACCCTAACCCAACTGGTCCCTCTGCTCTCTCTGAGGATATATATAACCCTAACCCAACTGGTCCCTCTGCCCTCTCTGAGGATATATATAACCCTAACCCAACTGGTCCCTCTGCCCTCTCTGAGGATATGTATAACCCTAACCCTAACCCAACTGGTCCCTCTGCCCTCTCTGAGGATATATATAACCCTAACCCAACTGGTCCCTCTGCCCTCTCTGATGATATATATAACCCTAACCCAACTGGTCCCTCTGCCCTCTCTGATGATATATATAACCCTAACCCAACTGGTCCCTCTGCCCTCTCTGAGGATATATATAATGCTAACCCAACTGGTCCCTCTGCCCTCTCTGAGGATATATATAACCCTAACCCAACTGGTCCCTCTGCCCTCTCTGAGGATATATATAACCCTAACCCAACTGGTCCCTCTGCCCTCTCTGATGATATATATAACCCTAACCCAACTGGTCCCTCTGCCCTCTCTGAGGATATATATATATAACCCTAACCCTAACCCAACTGGTCCCTCTGCCCTCTCTGAGGAGATATATAACCCTAACCCAACTGGTCCCTCTGCTCTCTCTGAGGATATATATAACGCTAACCCTAACCCAACTGGTCCCTCTGCCCTTTCTGAGGATATATATAATGCTAACCCTAACCCAACTGGTCCCTCTGCCCTCTCTGAGGATATATATATAACGCTAACCCAACTGGTCCCTCTGCCCTCTCTGAGGATATGTATAATGCTAACCCAACTGGTCCCTCTGCCCTCTCTGAGGATATATATAACCCTAACCCACCTGGTCCCTCTGCCCTCTCTGAGGATATATATAACCCTAACCCAACTGGTCCCTCTGCCCTCTCTGAGGATATATATAACCCTAACCCAACTGGTCCCTCTGCCCTCTCTGAGGATATATATAACCCTAACCCAACTGGTCCCTCTGCTCTCTCTGAGGATATACATAACCCTAACCCAACTGGTCCCTCTGCCCTCTCTGAGGATATATATAACCCTAACCCAACTGGTCCCTCTGCCCTCTCTGAGGATATATATATATATATATATATAACCCTAACCCAACTGGTCCCTCTGCCCTCTCTGAGGATATATATAACCCTAACCCAACTGGTCCCTCTGCCCTCTCTGAGGATATATATAACCCAAACCCTAACCCAACTGGTCCCTCTGCCCTCTCTGAGGATATATATAACCCTAACCCAACTGGTCCCTCTGCCCTCTCTGAGGATATATATAACCCTAACCCAACTGGTCCCTCTGCCCTCTCTGAGGATATATATAACCCTAACCCAACTGGTCCCTCTGCTCTCTCTGAGGATATATATATATAACGCTAACCCAACTGGTCCCTCTGCCCTCTCTGAGGATATATAAAACCCTAACCCTAACCAACTGGTCCCTCTGCCCTCTCTGAGGATATATATAATCCTAACCCAACTGGTCCCTCTGCCCTCTCTGAGGATATATATAACGCTAACCCTAACCCAACTGGTCCCTCTGCCCTCTCTGAAGATATATATAACCCTAACCCAACTGGTCCCTCTGCCCTCTCTGAGGATATATATAACCCTAACCCAACTGGTCCCTCTGCTCTCTCTGAGGATATATATAACCCTAACCCAACTGGTCCCTCTGCCCTCTCTGAGGATATATATAACCCTAACCCAACTGGTCCCTCTGCCCTCTCTGAGGATATATATAACGCTAACCCAACTGGTCCCTCTGCCCTCTCTGAGGATATATATAACCCTAACCCAACTGGTCCCTCTGCCCTCTCTGAGGATATATATAACCCTAACCCAACTGGTCCCTCTGCCCTCTCTGAGGATATATATAACGCTAACCCAACTGGTCCCTCTGCCCTCTCTGAGGATATATATAACCTTAACCCAACTGGTCCCTCTGCCCTCTCTGAGGATATATATAACACTAACCCAACTGGTCCCTCTGCCCTCTCTGAGGATATATATAACCCTAACCCAACTGGTCCCTCTGCTCTCTCTGAGGATATATATAACCCTAACCCAACTGGTCCCTCTGCCCTCTCTGAGGATATGTATAACGCTAACCCAACTGGTCCCTCTGCCCTCTCTGAGGATATATATAATGCTAACCCTAACCCAACTGGTCCCTCTGCCCTCTCTGAGGATATATATAACCCTAACCCAACTGGTCCCTCTGCCCTCTCTGATGATATATAACCCTAACCCAACTGGTCCCTCTGCCCTCTCTGATGATATATATAACCCTAACCCAACTGGTCCCTCTGCCCTCTCTGAGGATATATATAACGCTAACCCTAACCCAACTGGTCCCTCTGCCCTTTCTGAGGATATATATAATGCTAACCCTAACCCAACTGGTCCCTCTGCTCTCTCTGAGGATATATATAACGCTAACCCTAACCCAACTGGTCCCTCTGCCCTTTCTGAGGATATATATAATGCTAACCCTAACCCAACTGGTCCCTCTGCCCTCTCTGAGGATATATATAACGCTAACCCTAACCCAACTGGTCCCTCTGCCCTTTCTGAGGATATATATAATGCTAACCCTAACCCAACTGGTCCCTCTGCCCTCTCTGAGGATATATATAACCCTAACCCAACTGGTCCCTCTGCCCTCTCTGAGGATATATATATATATATATATAACCCTAACCCTAACCCAACTGGTCCCTCTGCCCTCTCTGAGGATATATATAACCCTAACCCAACTGGTCCCTCTGCTCTCTCTGAGGATATGTATAACGCTAACCCTAACCCAACTGGTCCCTCTGCCCTTTCTGAGGATATATAATGCTAACCCTAACCCAACTGGTCCCTCTGCCCTCTCTGAGGATATATATAACGCTAACCCTAACCCAACTGGTCCCTCTGCCCTTTCTGAGGATATATATAATGCTAACCCTAACCCAATTGGTCCCTCTGCCCTCTCTGAGGATATATATAACGCTAACCCAACTGGTCCCTCTGCCCTCTCTGAGGATATATATAATGCTAACCCAACTGGTCCCTCTGCCCTCTCTGAGGATATATATAACCCTAACCCAACTGGTCCCTCTGCCCTCTCTGAGGATATATATAACCCTAACCCAACTGGTCCCTCTGCCCTCTCTGAGGATATATATAACCCTAACCCAACTGGTCCCTCTGCCCTCTCTGAGGATATATATAACCCTAACCCAACTGGTCCTTCTGCCCTCTCTGAGGATATATATAACCCTAACCCAACTGGTCCCTCTGCCCTCTCTGAGGATATATATAACCCTAACCCAACTGGTCCCTCTGCTCTCTCTGAGGATATATATAACCCTAACCCAACTGGTCCCTCTGCCCTCTCTGAGGATATATATAACCCTAACCCAACTGGTCCCTCTGCCCTCTCTGAGGATATATATAACCCTAACCCAACTGGTCCCTCTGCCCTCTCTGAGGATATATATAACGCTAACCCAACTGGTCCCTCTGCCCTCTCTGAGGATATATATAACACTAACCCAACTGGTCCCTCTGCCCTCTCTGAGGATATATATAACCCTAACCCAACTGGTCCCTCTGCTCTCTCTGAGGATATATATAACCCTAACCCAACTGGTCCCTCTGCCCTCTCTGAGGATATGTATAACGCTAACCCAACTGGTCCCTCTGCCCTCTCTGAGGATATATATAATGCTAACCCTAACCCAACTGGTCCCTCTGCCCTCTCTGAGGATATATATAACCCTAACCCAACTGGTCCCTCTGCCCTCTCTGATGATATATAACCCTAACCCAACTGGTCCCTCTGCCCTCTCTGATGATATATATAACCCTAACCCAACTGGTCCCTCTGCCCTCTCTGAGGATATATATATATATAACCCTAACCCTAACCCAACTGGTCCCTCTGCCCTCTCTGAGGATATATATATAACCCTAACCCAACTGGTCCCTCTGCTCTCTCTGAGGATATATATAACGCTAACCCTAACCCAACTGGTCCCTCTGCCCTTTCTGAGGATATATATAATGCTAACCCTAACCCAACTGGTCCCTCTGCCCTCTCTGAGGATATATATAACGCTAACCCTAACCCAACTGGTCCCTCTGCCCTTTCTGAGTATATATATAATGCTAACCCTAACCCAACTGGTCCCTCTGCCCTCTCTGAGGATATATATAACGCTAACCCAACTGGTCCCTCTGCCCTCTCTGAGGATATATATAATGCTAACCCAACTGGTCCCTCTGCCCTCTCTGAGGATATATATAACCCTAACCCAACTGGTCCCTCTGCCCTCTCTGAGGATATATATAACCCTAACCCAACTGGTCCCTCTGCCCTCTCTGAGGATATATATAACCCTAACCCAACTGGTCCCTCTGCCCTCTCTGAGGATATATATAACCCTAACCCAACTGGTCCCTCTGCTCTCTCTGAGGATATACATAACCCTAACCCAACTGGTCCCTCTGCCCTCTCTGAGGATATATATAACCCTAACCCAACTGGTCCCTCTGCCCTCTCTGAGGATATATATATATATATATATATATATATAACCCTAACCCAACTGGTCCCTCTGCCCTCTCTGAGGATATATATAACCCTAACCCAACTGGTCCCTCTGCCCTCTCTGAGGATATATATAACCCAAACCCTAACCCAACTGGTCCCTCTGCCCTCTCTGAGGATATATATAACCCTAACCCAACTGGTCCCTCTGCCCTCTCTGAGGATATATATAACCCTAACCCAACTGGTCCCTCTGCCCTCTCTGAGGATATATATAACCCTAACCCAACTGGTCCCTCTGCTCTCTCTGAGGATATATATATATAACGCTAACCCAACTGGTCCCTCTGCCCTCTCTGAGGATATATAAAACCCTAACCCTAACCAACTGGTCCCTCTGCCCTCTCTGAGGATATATATAATCCTAACCCAACTGGTCCCTCTGCCCTCTCTGAGGATATATATAACGCTAACCCTAACCCAACTGGTCCCTCTGCCCTCTCTGAAGATATATATAACCCTAACCCAACTGGTCCCTCTGCCCTCTCTGAGGATATATATAACCCTAACCCAACTGGTCCCTCTGCTCTCTCTGAGGATATATATAACCCTAACCCAACTGGTCCCTCTGCCCTCTCTGAGGATATATATAACCCTAACCCAACTGGTCCCTCTGCCCTCTCTGAGGATATATATAACGCTAACCCAACTGGTCCCTCTGCCCTCTCTGAGGATATATATAACCCTAACCCAACTGGTCCCTCTGCCCTCTCTGAGGATATATATAACCCTAACCCAACTGGTCCCTCTGCCCTCTCTGAGGATATATATAACGCTAACCCAACTGGTCCCTCTGCCCTCTCTGAGGATATATATAACCTTAACCCAACTGGTCCCTCTGCCCTCTCTGAGGATATATATAACACTAACCCAACTGGTCCCTCTGCCCTCTCTGAGGATATATATAACCCTAACCCAACTGGTCCCTCTGCTCTCTCTGAGGATATATATAACCCTAACCCAACTGGTCCCTCTGCCCTCTCTGAGGATATGTATAACGCTAACCCAACTGGTCCCTCTGCCCTCTCTGAGGATATATATAATGCTAACCCTAACCCAACTGGTCCCTCTGCCCTCTCTGAGGATATATATAACCCTAACCCAACTGGTCCCTCTGCCCTCTCTGATGATATATAACCCTAACCCAACTGGTCCCTCTGCCCTCTCTGATGATATATATAACCCTAACCCAACTGGTCCCTCTGCCCTCTCTGAGGATATATATAACGCTAACCCTAACCCAACTGGTCCCTCTGCCCTTTCTGAGGATATATATAATGCTAACCCTAACCCAACTGGTCCCTCTGCTCTCTCTGAGGATATATATAACGCTAACCCTAACCCAACTGGTCCCTCTGCCCTTTCTGAGGATATATATAATGCTAACCCTAACCCAACTGGTCCCTCTGCCCTCTCTGAGGATATATATAACGCTAACCCTAACCCAACTGGTCCCTCTGCCCTTTCTGAGGATATATATAATGCTAACCCTAACCCAACTGGTCCCTCTGCCCTCTCTGAGGATATATATAACCCTAACCCAACTGGTCCCTCTGCCCTCTCTGAGGATATATATATATATATATAACCCTAACCCTAACCCAACTGGTCCCTCTGCCCTCTCTGAGGATATATATAACCCTAACCCAACTGGTCCCTCTGCTCTCTCTGAGGATATATATAACGCTAACCCTAACCCAACTGGTCCCTCTGCCCTTTCTGAGGATATATAATGCTAACCCTAACCCAACTGGTCCCTCTGCCCTCTCTGAGGATATATATAACGCTAACCCTAACCCAACTGGTCCCTCTGCCCTTTCTGAGGATATATATAATGCTAACCCTAACCCAATTGGTCCCTCTGCCCTCTCTGAGGATATATATAACGCTAACCCAACTGGTCCCTCTGCCCTCTCTGAGGATATATATAATGCTAACCCAACTGGTCCCTCTGCCCTCTCTGAGGATATATATAACCCTAACCCAACTGGTCCCTCTGCCCTCTCTGAGGATATATATAACCCTAACCCAACTGGTCCCTCTGCCCTCTCTGAGGATATATATAACCCTAACCCAACTGGTCCCTCTGCCCTCTCTGAGGATATATATAACCCTAACCCAACTGGTCCTTCTGCCCTCTCTGAGGATATATATAAGCCTAACCCAACTGGTCCCTCTGCCCTCTCTGAGGATATATATAACCCTAACCCAACTGGTCCCTCTGCTCTCTCTGAGGATATATATAACCCTAACCCAACTGGTCCCTCTGCCCTCTCTGAGGATATATATAACCCTAACCCAACTGGTCCCTCTGCCCTCTCTGAGGATATATATAACCCTAACCCAACTGGTCCCTCTGCCCTCTCTGAGGATATATATAACGCTAACCCAACTGGTCCCTCTGCCCTCTCTGAGGATATATATAACACTAACCCAACTGGTCCCTCTGCCCTCTCTGAGGATATATATAACCCTAACCCAACTGGTCCCTCTGATCTCTCTGAGGATATATATAACCCTAACCCAACTGGTCCCTCTGCCCTCTCTGAGGATATGTATAACGCTAACCCAACTGGTCCCTCTGCCCTCTCTGAGGATATATATAATGCTAACCCTAACCCAACTGGTCCCTCTGCCCTCTCTGAGGATATATATAACCCTAACCCAACTGGTCCCTCTGCCCTCTCTGATGATATATAACCCTAACCCAACTGGTCCCTCTGCCCTCTCTGATGATATATATAACCCTAACCCAACTGGTCCCTCTGCCCTCTCTGAGGATATATATATATATAACCCTAACCCTAACCCAACTGGTCCCTCTGCCCTCTCTGAGGATATATATATAACCCTAACCCAACTGGTCCCTCTGCTCTCTCTGAGGATATATATAACGCTAACCCTAACCCAACTGGTCCCTCTGCCCTTTCTGAGGATATATATAATGCTAACCCTAACCCAACTGGTGCCTCTGCCCTCTCTGAGGATATATATAACGCTAACCCTAACCCAACTGGTCCCTCTGCCCTTTCTGAGTATATATATAATGCTAACCCTAACCCAACTGGTCCCTCTGCCCTCTCTGAGGATATATATAATGCTAACCCAACATGTCCCTCTGCCCTCTCTGAGGATATATATAACCCTAACCCAACTGGTCCCTCTGCCCTCTCTGAGGATATATATAACCCTAACCCAACTGGTCCCTCTGCCCTCTCTGAGGATATATATAACCCTAACCCAACTGGTCCCTCTGCCCTCTCTGTTGATATATATAACCCTAACCCAACTGGTCCCTCTGCCCTCTCTGAGGATATATATATATATATATATATATATAACCCTAACCCTAACCCAAATGGTCCCTCTGCCCTCTCTGAGGATATATATAACCCTAACCCAACTGGTCCCTCTGCTCTCTCTGAGGATATATATAACGCTAACCCTAACCCAACTGGTCCCTCTGCCCTTTCTGAGGATATATAATGCTAACCCTAACCCAACTGGTCCCTCTGCCCTCTCTGAGGATATATATAACGCTAACCCTAACCCAACTGGTCCCTCTGCCCTTTCTGAGGATATATATAATGCTAACCCTAACCCAATTGGTCCCTTTGCCCTCTCTGAGGATATATATAACGCTAACCCAACTGGTCCCTCTGCCCTCTCTGAGGATATATATAATGCTAACCCAACTGGTCCCTCTGCCCTCTCTGAGGATATATATAACCCTAACCCAACTGGTCCCTCTGCCCTCTCTGAGGATATATATAACCCTAACCCAAATGGTCCCTCTGCCCTCTCTGAGGATATATATAACCCTAACCCAACTGGTCCCTCTGCCCTCTCTGAGGATATATATAACCCTAACCCAACTGGTCCCTCTGCCCTCTCTGAGGATATATATAACCCTAACCCAACTGGTCCCTCTGCCCTCTCTGAGGATATATATAACCCTAACCCAACTGGTCCCTCTGCTCTCTCTGAGGATATATATAACCCTAACCCAACTGGTCCCTCTGCCCTCTCTGAGGATATATATAACCCTAACCCAACTGGTCCCTCTGCCCTCTCTGAGGATATATATAACCCTAACCCAACTGGTCCCTCTGCCCTCTCTGATGATATATATATATAACCCTAACCCAACTGGTCCCTCTGCCCTCTCTGAGGATATATATAACCCTAACCCTAACCCAACTGGTCCCTCTGCCCTCTCTGAGGATATATATAACACTAACCCAACTGGTCCCTCTGCTCTCTCTGAGGATATATATAACCCTAACCCAACTGGACCCTCTGCCCTCTCTGATGATATATAACCCTAACCCAACTGGTCCCTCTGCCCTCTCTGATGATATATATAACCCTAACCCAACTGGTCCCTCTGCCCTCTCTGAGGATATATATATATATAACCCTAACCCTAACCCAACTGGTCCCTCTGCCCTCTCTGAGGATATATATATAACCCTAACCCAACTGGTCCCTCTGCTCTCTCTGAGGATATATATAACGCTAACCCTAACCCAACTGGTCCCTCTGCCCTTTCTGAGGATATATATAATGCTAACCCTAACCCAACTGGTCCCTCTGCCCTCTCTGAGGATATATATAACGCTAACCCTAACCCAACTGGTCCCTCTGCCCTTTCTGAGTATATATATAATGCTAACCCTAACCCAACTGGTCCCTCTGCCCTCTCTGAGGATATATATATATATAACCCTAACCCTAACCCAACTGGTCCCTCTGCCCTCTCTGAGGATATATATATAACCCTAACCCAACTGGTCCCTCTGCTCTCTCTGAGGATATATATAACGCTAACCCTAACCCAACTGGTCCCTCTGCCCTTTCTGAGGATATATATAATGCTAACCCTAACCCAACTGGTCCCTCTGCCCTCTCTGAGGATATATATAACGTTAACCCTAATCCAACTGGTCCCTCTGCCCTTTCTGAGTATATATATAATGCTAACCCTAACCCAACTGGTCCCTCTGCCCTCTCTGAGGATATATATAACGCTAACCCAACTGGTCCCTCTGCCCTCTCTGAGGATATATATAATGCTAACCCAACTGGTCCCTCTGCCCTCTCTGAGGATATATATAACCCTAACCCAACTGGTCCCTCTGCCCTCTCTGAGGATATATATAACCCTAACCCAACTGGTCCCTCTGCCCTCTCTGAGGATATATATAACCCTAACCCAACTGGTCCCTCTGCCCTCTCTGAGGATATATATAACCCTAACCCAACTGGTCCCTCTGCTCTCTCTGAGGATATACATAACCCTAACCCAACTGGTCCCTCTGCCCTCTCTGAGGATATATATAACCCTAACCCAACTGGTCCCTCTGCCCTCTCTGAGGATATATATATATATATATATATATATAACCCTAACCCAACTGGTCCCTCTGCCCTCTCTGAGGATATATATAACCCTAACCCAACTGGTCCCTCTGCCCTCTCTGAGGATATATATAACCCAAACCCTAACCCAACTGGTCCCTCTGCCCTCTCTGAGGATATATATAACCCTAACCCAACTGGTCCCTCTGCCCTCTCTGAGGATATATATAACCCTAACCCAACTGGTCCCTCTGCCCTCTCTGAGGATATATATAACCCTAACCCAACTGGTCCCTCTGCTCTCTCTGAGGATATATATATATAACGCTAACCGAACTGGTCCCTCTGCCCTCTCTGAGGATATATAAAACCCTAACCCTAACCAACTGGTCCCTCTGCCCTCTCTGAGGATATATATAATCCTAACCCAACTGGTCCCTCTGCCCTCTCTGAGGATATATATAACGCTAACCCTAACCCAACTGGTCCCTCTGCCCTCTCTGAAGATATATATAACCCTAACCCAACTGGTCCCTCTGCCCTCTCTGAGGATATATATAACCCTAACCCAACTGGTCCCTCTGCTCTCTCTGAGGATATATATAACCCTAACCCAACTGGTCCCTCTGCCCTCTCTGAGGATATATATAACCCTAACCCAACTGGTCCCTCTGCCCTCTCTGAGGATATATATAACGCTAACCCAACTGGTCCCTCTGCCCTCTCTGAGGATATATATAACCCTAACCCAACTGGTCCCTCTGCCCTCTCTGAGGATATATATAACCCTAACCCAACTGGTCCCTCTGCCCTCTCTGAGGATATATATAACGCTAACCCAACTGGTCCCTCTGCCCTCTCTGAGGATATATATAACCTTAACCCAACTGGTCCCTCTGCCCTCTCTGAGGATATATATAACACTAACCCAACTGGTCCCTCTGCCCTCTCTGAGGATATATATAACCCTAACCCAACTGGTCCCTCTGCTCTCTCTGAGGATATATATAACCCTAACCCAACTGGTCCCTCTGCCCTCTCTGAGGATATGTATAACGCTAACCCAACTGGTCCCTCTGCCCTCTCTGAGGATATATATAATGCTAACCCTAACCCAACTGGTCCCTCTGCCCTCTCTGAGGATATATATAACCCTAACCCAACTGGTCCCTCTGCCCTCTCTGATGATATATAACCCTAACCCAACTGGTCCCTCTGCCCTCTCTGATGATATATATAACCCTAACCCAACTGGTCCCTCTGCCCTCTCTGAGGATATATATAACGCTAACCCTAACCCAACTGGTCCCTCTGCCCTTTCTGAGGATATATATAATGCTAACCCTAACCCAACTGGTCCCTCTGCTCTCTCTGAGGATATATATAACGCTAACCCTAACCCAACTGGTCCCTCTGCCCTTTCTGAGGATATATATAATGCTAACCCTAACCCAACTGGTCCCTCTGCCCTCTCTGAGGATATATATAACGCTAACCCTAACCCAACTGGTCCCTCTGCCCTTTCTGAGGATATATATAATGCTAACCCTAACCCAACTGGTCCCTCTGCCCTCTCTGAGGATATATATAACCCTAACCCAACTGGTCCCTCTGCCCTCTCTGAGGATATATATATATATATATAACCCTAACCCTAACCCAACTGGTCCCTCTGCCCTCTCTGAGGATATATATAATGCTAACCCAACTGGTCCCTCTGCCCTCTCTGAGGATATATATAACCCTAACCCAACTGGTCCCTCTGCCCTCTCTGAGGATATATATAACCCTAACCCAACTGGTCCCTCTGCCCTCTCTGAGGATATATATAACCCTAACCCAACTGGTCCCTCTGCCCTCTCTGAGGATATATATAACCCTAACCCAACTGGTCCTTCTGCCCTCTCTGAGGATATATATAACCCTAACCCAACTGGTCCCTCTGCCCTCTCTGAGGATATATATAACCCTAACCCAACTGGTCCCTCTGCTCTCTCTGAGGATATATATAACCCTAACCCAACTGGTCCCTCTGCCCTCTCTGAGGATATATATAACCCTAACCCAACTGGTCCCTCTGCCCTCTCTGAGGATATATATAACCCTAACCCAACTGGTCCCTCTGCCCTCTCTGAGGATATATATAACGCTAACCCAACTGGTCCCTCTGCCCTCTCTGAGGATATATATAACACTAACCCAACTGGTCCCTCTGCCCTCTCTGAGGATATATATAACCCTAACCCAACTGGTCCCTCTGCTCTCTCTGAGGATATATATAACCCTAACCCAACTGGTCCCTCTGCCCTCTCTGAGGATATGTATAACGCTAACCCAACTGGTCCCTCTGCCCTCTCTGAGGATATATATAATGCTAACCCTAACCCAACTGGTCCCTCTGCCCTCTCTGAGGATATATATAACCCTAACCCAACTGGTCCCTCTGCCCTCTCTGATGATATATAACCCTAACCCAACTGGTCCCTCTGCCCTCTCTGATGATATATATAACCCTAACCCAACTGGTCCCTCTGCCCTCTCTGAGGATATATATATATATAACCCTAACCCTAACCCAACTGGTCCCTCTGCCCTCTCTGAGGATATATATATAACCCTAACCCAACTGGTCCCTCTGCTCTCTCTGAGGATATATATAACGCTAACCATAACCCAACTGGTCCCTCTGCCCTTTCTGAGGATATATATAATGCTAACCCTAACCCAACTGGTCCCTCTGCCCTCTCTGAGGATATATATAACGCTAACCCTAACCCAACTGGTCCCTCTGCCCTTTCTGAGTATATATATAATGCTAACCCTAACCCAACTGGTCCCTCTGCCCTCTCTGAGGATATATATAACGCTAACCCAACTGGTCCCTCTGCCCTCTCTGAGGATATATATAATGCTAACCCAACTGGTCCCTCTGCCCTCTCTGAGGATATATATAACCCTAACCCAACTGGTCCCTCTGCCCTCTCTGAGGATATATATAACCCTAACCCAACTGGTCCCTCTGCCCTCTCTGAGGATATATATAACCCTAACCCAACTGGTCCCTCTGCCCTCTCTGTTGATATTAATAACCCTAACCCAACTGGTCCCTCTGCCCTCTCTGAGGATATATATATATATATATATAACCCTAACCCTAACCCAAATGGTCCCTCTGCCCTCTCTGAGGATATATATAACCCTAACCCAACTGGTCCCTCTGCTCTCTCTGAGGATATATATAACGCTAACCCTAACCCAACTGGTCCCTCTGCCCTTTCTGAGGATATATAATGCTAACCCTAACCCAACTGGTCCCTCTGCCCTCTCTGAGGATATATATAACGCTAACCCTAACCCAACTGGTCCCTCTGCCCTTTCTGAGGATATATATAATGCTAACCCTAACCCAATTGGTCCCTTTGCCCTCTCTGAGGATATATATAACGCTAACCCAACTGGTCCCTCTGCCCTCTCTGAGGATATATATAATGCTAACCCAACTGGTCCCTCTGCCCTCTCTGAGGATATATATAACCCTAACCCAACTGGTCCCTCTGCCCTCTCTGAGGATATATATAACCCTAACCCAAATGGTCCCTCTGCCCTCTCTGAGGATATATATAACCCTAACCCAACTGGTCCCTCTGCCCTCTCTGAGGATATATATAACCCTAACCCAACTGGTCCCTCTGCCCTCTCTGAGGATATATATAACCCTAACCCAACTGGTCCCTCTGCCCTCTCTGAGGATATATATAACCCTAACCCAACTGGTCCCTCTGCTCTCTCTGAGGATATATATAACCCTAACCCAACTGGTCCCTCTGCTCTCTCTGAGGATATATATATATAACGCTAACCCAACTGGTCCCTCTGCCCTCTCTGAGGATATATAAAACCCTAACCCTAACCAACTGGTCCCTCTGCCCTCTCTGAGGATATATATAATCCTAACCCAACTGGTCCCTCTGCCCTCTCTGAGGATATATATAACGCTAACCCTAACCCAACTGGTCCCTCTGCCCTCTCTGAAGATATATATAACCCTAACCCAACTGGTCCCTCTGCCCTCTCTGAGGATATATATAACCCTAACCCAACTGGTCCCTCTGCTCTCTCTGAGGATATATATAACCCTAACCCAACTGGTCCCTCTGCCCTCTCTGAGGATATATATAACCCTAACCCAACTGGTCCCTCTGCCCTCTCTGAGGATATATATAACGCTAACCCAACTGGTCCCTCTGCCCTCTCTGAGGATATATATAACCCTAACCCAACTGGTCCCTCTGCCCTCTCTGAGGATATATATAACCCTAACCCAACTGGTCCCTCTGCCCTCTCTGAGGATATATATAACGCTAACCCAACTGGTCCCTCTGCCCTCTCTGAGGATATATATAACCTTAACCCAACTGGTCCCTCTGCCCTCTCTGAGGATATATATAACACTAACCCAACTGGTCCCTCTGCCCTCTCTGAGGATATATATAACCCTAACCCAACTGGTCCCTCTGCTCTCTCTGAGGATATATATAACCCTAACCCAACTGGTCCCTCTGCCCTCTCTGAGGATATGTATAACGCTAACCCAACTGGTCCCTCTGCCCTCTCTGAGGATATATATAATGCTAACCCTAACCCAACTGGTCCCTCTGCCCTCTCTGAGGATATATATAACCCTAACCCAACTGGTCCCTCTGCCCTCTCTGATGATATATAACCCTAACCCAACTGGTCCCTCTGCCCTCTCTGATGATATATATAACCCTAACCCAACTGGTCCCTCTGCCCTCTCTGATGATATATATAACGCTAACCCTAACCCAACTGGTCCCTCTGCCCTTTCTGAGGATATATATAATGCTAACCCTAACCCAACTGGTCCCTCTGCTCTCTCTGAGGATATATATAACGCTAACCCTAACCCAACTGGTCCCTCTGCCCTTTCTGAGGATATATATAATGCTAACCCTAACCCAACTGGTCCCTCTGCCCTCTCTGAGGATATATATAACGCTAACCCTAACCCAACTGGTCCCTCTGCCCTTTCTGAGGATATATATAATGCTAACCCTAACCCAACTGGTCCCTCTGCCCTCTCTGAGGATATATATAACCCTAACCCAACTGGTCCCTCTGCCCTCTCTGAGGATATATATATATATATATATAACCCTAACCCTAACCCAACTGGTCCCTCTGCCCTCTCTGAGGATATATATAACCCTAACCCAACTGGTCCCTCTGCTCTCTCTGAGGATATATATAACGCTAACCCTAACCCAACTGGTCCCTCTGCCCTTTCTGAGGATATATAATGCTAACCCTAACCCAACTGGTCCCTCTGCCCTCTCTGAGGATATATATAACGCTAACCCTAACCCAACTGGTCCCTCTGCCCTTTCTGAGGATATATATAATGCTAACCCTAACCCAATTGGTCCCTCTGCCCTCTCTGAGGATATATATAACGCTAACCCAACTGGTCCCTCTGCCCTCTCTGAGGATATATATAATGCTAACCCAACTGGTCCCTCTGCCCTCTCTGAGGATATATATAACCCTAACCCAACTGGTCCCTCTGCCCTCTCTGAGGATATATATAACCCTAACCCAACTGGTCCCTCTGCCCTCTCTGAGGATATATATAACCCTAACCCAACTGGTCCCTCTGCCCTCTCTGAGGATATATATAACCCTAACCCAACTGGTCCTTCTGCCCTCTCTGAGGATATATATAACCCTAACCCAACTGGTCCCTCTGCCCTCTCTGAGGATATATATAACCCTAACCCAACTGGTCCCTCTGCTCTCTCTGAGGATATATATAACCCTAACCCAACTGGTCCCTCTGCCCTCTCTGAGGATATATATAACCCTAACCCAACTGGTCCCTCTGCCCTCTCTGAGGATATATATAACCCTAACCCAACTGGTCCCTCTGCCCTCTCTGAGGATATATATAACGCTAACCCAACTGGTCCCTCTGCCCTCTCTGAGGATATATATAACACTAACCCAACTGGTCCCTCTGCCCTCTCTGAGGATATATATAACCCTAACCCAACTGGTCCCTCTGCTCTCTCTGAGGATATATATAACCCTAACCCAACTGGTCCCTCTGCCCTCTCTGAGGATATGTATAACGCTAACCCAACTGGTCCCTCTGCGCTCTCTGAAGATATATATAATGCTAACCCTAACCCAACTGGTCCCTCTGCCCTCTCTGAGGATATATATAACCCTAACCCAACTGGTCCCTCTGCCCTCTCTGATGATATATAACCCTAACCCAACTGGTCCCTCTGCCCTCTCTGATGATATATATAACCCTAACCCAACTGGTCCCTCTGCCCTCTCTGAGGATATATATATATATAACCCTAACCCTAACCCAACTGGTCCCTCTGCCCTCTCTGAGGATATATATATAACCCTAACCCAACTGGTCCCTCTGCTCTCTCTGAGGATATATATAACGCTAACCCTAACCCAACTGGTCCCTCTGCCCTTTCTGAGGATATATATAATGCTAACCCTAACCCAACTGGTCCCTCTGCCCTCTCTGAGGATATATATAACGCTAACCCTAACCCAACTGGTCCCTCTGCCCTTTCTGAGTATATATATAATGCTAACCCTAACCCAACTGGTCCCTCTGCCCTCTCTGAGGATATATATAACGCTAACCCAACTGGTCCCTCTGCCCTCTCTGAGGATATATATATAATGCTAACCCAACTGGTCCCTCTGCCCTCTCTGAGGATATATATAACCCTAACCCAACTGGTCCCTCTGCCCTCTCTGAGGATATATATAACCCTAACCCAACTGGTCCCTCTGCCCTCTCTGAGGATATATATAACCCTAACCCAACTGGTCCCTCTGCCCTCTCTGTTGATATATATAACCCTAACCCAACTGGTCCCTCTGCCCTCTCTGAGGATATATATATATATATATATATATATATATATAACCCTAACCCTAACCCAAATGGTCCCTCTGCCCTCTCTGAGGATATATATAACCCTAACCCAACTGGTCCCTCTGCTCTCTCTGAGGATATATATAACGCTAACCCTAACCCAACTGGTCCCTCTGCCCTTTCTGAGGATATATAATGCTAACCCTAACCCAACTGGTCCCTCTGCCCTCTCTGAGGATATATATAACGCTAACCCTAACCCAACTGGTCCCTCTGCCCTTTCTGAGGATATATATAATGCTAACCCTAACCCAATTGGTCCCTTTGCCCTCTCTGAGGATATATATAACGCTAACCCAACTGGTCCCTCTGCCCTCTCTGAGGATATATATAATGCTAACCCAACTGGTCCCTCTGCCCTCTCTGAGGATATATATAACCCTAACCCAACTGGTCCCTCTGCCCTCTCTGAGGATATATATAACCCTAACCCAAATGGTCCCTCTGCCCTCTCTGAGGATATATATAACCCTAACCCAACTGGTCCCTCTGCCCTCTCTGAGGATATATATAACCCTAACCCAACTGGTCCCTCTGCCCTCTCTGAGGATATATATAACCCTAACCCAACTGGTCCCTCTGCCCTCTCTGAGGATATATATAACCCTAACCCAACTGGTCCCTCTGCTCTCTCTGAGGATATATATAACCCTAACCCAACTGGTCCCTCTGCCCTCTCTGATGATATATATAACCCTAACCCAACTGGTCCCTCTGCCCTCTCTGAGGATATATATAACCCTAACCCAACTGGTCCCTCTGCCCTCTCTGAGGATATATATAACCCTAACCCAACTGGTCCCTCTGCCCTCTCTGAGGATATATATAACCCTAACCCAACTGGTCCCTCTGCCCTCTCTGAGGATATATATAACCCTAACCCAACTGGTCCCTCTGCCCTCTCTGAGGATATATATAACCCTAACCCAACTGGTCCCTCTGCCCTCTCTGAGGATATATATAACCCTAACCCAACTGGTCCCTCTGCCCTCTCTGATGATATATATATATAACCCTAACCCAACTGGTCCCTCTGCCCTCTCTGAGGATATATATAACCCTAACCCTAACCCAACTGGTCCCTCTGCCCTCTCTGAGGATATATATAACACTAACCCAACTGGTCCCTCTGCTCTCTCTGAGGATATATATAACCCTAACCCAACTGGACCCTCTGCCCTCTCTGATGATATATAACCCTAACCCAACTGGTCCCTCTGCCCTCTCTGATGATATATATAACCCTAACCCAACTGGTCCCTCTGCCCTCTCTGAGGATATATATATATATAACCCTAACCCTAACCCAACTTGTCCCTCTGCCCTCTCTGAGGATATATATATAACCCTAACCCAACTGGTCCCTCTGCTCTCTCTGAGGATATATATAACGCTAACCCTAACCCAACTGGTCCCTCTGCCCTTTCTGAGGATATATATAATGCTAACCCTAACCCAACTGGTCCCTCTGCCCTCTCTGAGGATATATATAACGCTAACCCTAACCCAACTGGTCCCTCTGCCCTTTCTGAGTATATATATAATGCTAACCCTAACCCAACTGGTCCCTCTGCCCTCTCTGAGGATATATATAACGCTAACCCAACTGGTCCCTCTGCCCTCTCTGAGGATATATATAATGCTAACCCAACTGGTCCCTCTGCCCTCTCTGAGGATATATATAACCCTAACCCAACTGGTCCCTCTGCCCTCTCTGAGGATATATATAACCCTAACCCAACTGGTCCCTCTGCCCTCTCTGAGGATATATATAACCCTAACCCAACTGGTCCCTCTGCCCTCTCTGTTGATATATATAACCCTAACCCAACTGGTCCCTCTGCCCTCTCTGAGGATATATATATATATATATAACCCTAACCCTAACCCAACTGGTCCCTCTGCCCTCTCTGAGGATATATATAACCCTAACCCAACTGGTCCCTCTGCCCTCTCTGAGGATATATATAACGCTAACCCTAACCCAACTGGTCCCTCTGCCCTTTCTGAGGATATATATAATGCTAACCCTAACCCAATTGGTCCCTCTGCCCTCTCTGAGGATATATATAACGCTAACCCAACTGGTCCCTCTGCCCTCTCTGAGGATATATATAATGCTAACCCAACTGGTCCCTCTGCCCTCTCTGAGGATATATATAACCCTAACCCAACTGGTCCCTCTGCCCTCTCTGAGGATATATATAACCCTAACCCAACTGGTCCCTCTGCCCTCTCTGAGGATATATATAACCCTAACCCAACTGGTCCCTCTGCCCTCTCTGAGGATATATATAACCCTAACCCAACTGGTCCCTCTGCCCTCTCTGAGGATATATATAACCCTAACCCAACTGGTCCCTCTGCTCTCTCTGAGGATATATATAACCCTAACCCAACTGGTCCCTCTGCCCTCTCTGAGGATATATATAACCCTAACCCAACTGGTCCCTCTGCCCTCTCTGAGGATATATATAACCCTAACCCAACTGGTCCCTCTGCCCTCTCTGATGATATATATATATAACCCTAACCCAACTGGTCCCTCTGCCCTCTCTGAGGATATATATAACCCTAACCCTAACCCAACTGGTCCCTCTGCCCTCTCTGAGGATATATATAACACTAACCCAACTGGTCCCTCTGCTCTCTCTGAGGATATATATAACCCTAACCCAACTGGACCCTCTGCCCTCTCTGAGGATATATATAACCCTAACCCAACTGGTCCCTCTGCCCTCTCTGAGGATATATATAACCCTAACCCAACTGGTCCCTCTGCCCTCTCTGAGGATATATATAACCCTAACCCTAACCCAACTGGTCCCTCTGCCCTCTCTGAGGATATATATAACCCTAACCCAACTGGTCCCTCTGCCCTCTCTGAGGATATATATAACCCTAACCCAACTCAATCAATCAATCAATTTTATTTTATATAGCCCTTCTTACATCAGCTAATATCTCGAAGTGCTGTACAGAAACCCAGCCTAAAACCCCAAACAGCTAGTAATGCAGGTGTAGAAGCACGGTGGCTAGGAAAAACTCCCTAGAAAGGCAAAAAACCTAGGAAGAAACCTAGAGAGGAACCAGGCTATGAGGGGTGGCCAGTCCTCTTCTGCCTGTGCCGGGTGGAGATTATAACAGAACCATGCCAAGATGTTCAAAAATGTTCATAAGTGACAAGCATGGTCAAATAATAATCAGGAATATATCTCAGTTGGCTTTTCATAGCCGATCATTAAGAGTTTGAAAACAGCAGGTCTGGGACAGGTAGGGGTTCCATAACCGCAGGCAGAACAGTTTAAACTGGAATAGCAGCAAGGCCAGGCGGACTGGGGACAGCAAGGAGTCACCACGGCCGGTAGTCCCGACGTATGGTCCTAGGGCTCAGGTCTCTCAGTTGGCTTTTCATAGTCCCAACTGGTCCCTCTGCTCTCTCTGAGGATATATATAACCCTAACCCAACTGGTCCCTCTGCCCTCTCTGAGGATATATATAACCCTAACCCAACTGGTCCCTCTGCCCTCTCTGAGGATATGTATAACCCTAACCCTAACCCAACTGGTCCCTCTGCCCTCTCTGAGGATATATATAATGCTAACCCAACTGGTCCCTCTGCCCTCTCTGAGGATATATATAACCCTAACCCAACTGGTCCCTCTGCCCTCTCTGAGGATATATATAACCCTAACCCAACTGGTCCCTCTGCCCTCTCTGATGATATATATAACCCTAACCCAACTGGTCCCTCTGCCCTCTCTGAGGATATATATAACCCTAACCCAACTGGTCCCTCTGCCCTCTCTGAGGAGATATATAACCCTAACCCAACTGGTCCCTCTGCTCTCTCTGAGGATATATATAACGCTAACCCTAACCCAACTGGTCCCTCTGCCCTTTCTGAGGATATATATAATGCTAACCCTAACCCAACTGGTCCTTCTGCCCTCTCTGAGTGTAGTGGCTTCCTTTCCTCTTTACCATAGCCACTGCCCTAGCCTGAAGCGGGGTTGTTTCGGACGCATACAGTCCACACTCAACGTTTCCAAACGGCCAAACATTCAATGAGATCCAGGGATATAGTGCAACAAAACTGTTTATTCTTCTTATCTAACAAAAAGGTATTCTCCAATCAACTTAAAGCAGAGATTACTTGAAATGCAAATACATAATATAATATGACCTGTCTGTCTGTATTTCTGTATGTCTATATGGTCAAAAAACTATACCGCTCCCGCATCTAGCAAGGACTCCTCCCCCCGAAGGCCCAACTTCCTGCCTTTATACTAACACAATTAACACAGTACAATGAATGGGCAAGAGGGGGGGCCAAAAACTGAGTTACACTAATAACAAATGAATATATCTCAATCCGGTAAATAAATCATAAAGGTACGTACCTAATATTTCATCATATACATTAATATTTAATATATTTACACAAATATACATGGAGCTCAGTATGTTCAGTCTTTTATACAAAATATGCCCAAATCGGCTCTAACATACCGGCCCCTAATTGTTGACTGCACTGAATGCACAACAATTACTTAATATTCAAACGTAGAGCCAATACAAAAACATTCTATACCAGAGCACCATTACAGTTCATAGCTATATACAAATATACAAGGTGCCATATAGGAAAATAGTCCATAGATCTCAGTCTGAGTTGAAGTGTAAAGGTGTTCAACTTCCAAAAAATGTCAAGAGTTTGACGTCCACAAAATGTATGACATCAAAGAATGTAAGAGTACGACATCAACGAATCAGAGGTGCACGTGATTCAAAGATGGAGAACTGTGTGTGTGTGTGTGTGTGTCTCACATCGTCGCCTCAAGGAGCAGACAGAGTTTATTGATAGGTCTCTGTAGGATATTGGTCTTAGTCTTAACCATGACGCTCCGGACAAGACCTTTGGCCCCTGGCAAAGCCTTCACCACACGCCCCATTAGCCAAGAGTTCCTTGGGGCGGTGTCATCGACGATGACCACAAGGTCACCAGGACTGAAGTTTCTCTTAGTTTTGTTCCACTTGTTCCGCTCCTGCATAAGTGGAAGATACTCCCTGATCCATCTCTTCCAGAAGAGGTCAGTGATATATTGTACTTGCTTCCATCTCCTTCGTGAGTATAGGTCACTTCTCTGGAATAGTCCTGGTGGCAGGACTGGCTTTGCTTTCAGATGAAGCAGATGGTTCGGAGTCAGGGGTTCTAGATCGTTAGGGTCATTTGTTACAGTAGTGATTGGTCTGTCGTTCATAATCGCCTCAACTTCACACAAGGCTGTCTGCAAAGCCTCATCATCCAGTACTTGCTCTTTAAGGACTGAATAGAGGATCTTTTTCACCAGTCGGATCAACCTCTCCCATACCCCCCCATGGTGGGCTCCAGAGGGAGGGTTGAATGACCATGTCACTCCTTCCTTCAGTAATTTATTTTGAATCTTGTTGTGATCCAGCTCTTTCAGAGCTTCTCCTAGCTCTCTGTGTGTTCCGACAAAGTTGGTGCCATTGTCTGTTCTGATACTTGTTACTGGGCCCCTTCGACAGATGAACCTGCGCAGGGCATTGATGCAGGAATCAGTATCCAGATAACTAGCAACTTCTAGATGGACAGCTCGACTCACAAGGCAAGTAAAGATCACACCATACCGCTTCACATGAACGCGGCCTCGCTTCACCTCTATGGGGCCAAAGTAATCTATGCCCACATGGGTGAAAGGCGGCAAATCAGGTGCTACCCGATCTTGTGGAAGGTCAGCCATCTTCTGTTCCCCAGCTCTAGCTTGCATCCGCCTGCAGAAGACACAGCTCTTAAGGATCTTCCTTGCTAAGGAGTTGGCACAGGGTATCCAATATCGCTGGCGAAGTCTAGAAAGCATGTGACCTCTCCCAGAGTGGCCAACCTGCTCATGGATGTGGAGTAAGATCAGTCTGGAGATGTAGGAGTCTTTGGGCAGGATCATAGGATTCTTTAGTTCCGTAGGCATAGCAGCTTTGCTTAACCTTCCTCCTACTCTCAGAATGCCATTGTCAACTATTGGATCAAGCTTACAGATTGAGCCGCTTCTCTTGGCACATTGTTTTCCTTTTACAACTAGTGCAATTTCTTGTTTAAAGTGCTGTCGTTGCTCAAATCGAATGATGACCTTTTCTGCTTCATCTAGGTCATCTACAGACAGACTTTCTTTTCCAAACGTCAGTTTGAACTTGTCAATTTGTTCCTTCAGTGAGTTTGTCAGACTCTGATCTGATCCTGGATCAGTTTGGGTGAAAACTTTCCTTTTCTGGCTTAACTGTAGTAGAAGTCTCTTCAGTTTCAGCATCCAGGCAACTGCTTTCTTCAAGCTGTTCCATGTTGAATAGTACTCAATCAGTTTGCTGGTCGGACTCTTTTCTTCCACACATGTACTGTTTACGATGACGTCTTTTCTCACCTCTGGATCATCTGGAGGGATGGAGCCAAGCTCCTCGGGGACTTTCGGCCATTGTGTTTCTGTTTTCTCCAGGAATTCTGGTCCTTTGCGCCATCTCTTTGAGTTCAGGAAAGTTTCAACATGTAATCCTCTTGAGGCATCATCGGCTGGGTTGTGTTTGGAGTTCAAATACCTCCACTGTTTTGCTTTCGATAGGTCACGGATCATAGCAACCCTATTAGCCACAAAAGTATGGAATCTCTTGGTATCGTTGCGGATGTATTTTAGCACCGACTGGCTGTCTGTCCAGAAAGTTGACTCCTCAAGTTCAATCTGGAGCTCCAACCTTAACATCCTGTCCACTCGCACTGCCAATGTTGCTGCAGCAAGTTCCAGTCTGGGGATCGTCATCTGCTTGAGTGGAGTCACCCTTGATTTCCCCAGTATGAATGCGATGTGGACCTTTTCCATAACGTTTGTGAACCTAAGGTAGCTTGCCGTGCCATAACCTTGTTCACTTGCATCACCGAAGTGATGCAGCTGTGCGGTCTTGATTTGACCAAAGTTCTCCGGCATCATACACCTGTTGATCTGGAATCTGGAGAGCTGGTCCAGCTCTGAGAGCCATCTCTTCCATGAAATAGAGTGTTCTTCAGGGATGACTTCGTCCCATCCACACTTTAGTTTGCAGAGCACTTGAAGAATTTGCTTTGCCTTTAATACGAATGGGGCGAGGAAACCTAATGGATCATAAATAGAGCTGACAGTTGAGAGAATACCTCTTCTTGTAAGGGGTCTATTCTTGACAGTGACCTGGAAGGTAAACACATCCCTTTCAATGTTCCATCGGATTCCAAGTGCTCTTTCAACAGGCAGCTTTTCTCTGTCCAGGTCCAGTTCTTTTATCTGCTTGGCTTTGTGTTCATCAGGGATAGAAGCTAGTACAGTGCGGCTGTTGCTGACCCACTTGGTCAATTTGAACCCACCTTGAGAGCACACATCCCTGAGGTTTCTTGTGAGAGCTATGGCTTGTTCTTCTGTGGCCACTGACTTGAGGCAGTCATCAACATAGAAGTTGGACTTGACTGTTTGAATCACCTCTTCATCGTACCCCTCACAGTTGTCTTCTGCAGTCTTTCGCAGTGCAAAGTTTGCACAACTTGGAGAGGATATCAATCAATTTTATTTTATATAGCCCTTCTTACATCAGCTAATATCTCGAAGTGCTGTACAGAAACCCAGCCTAAAACCCCAAACAGCTAGTAATGCAGGTGTAGAAGCACGGTGGCTAGGAAAAACTCCCTAGAAAGGCAAAACCTAGGAAGAAACCTAGAGAGGAACCAGGCTATGAGGGGTGGCCAGTCCTCTTCTGGCTGTGCCGGGTGGAGATTATAACAGAACCATGCCAAGATGTTCAAAAATGTTCATAAGTGACAAGCATGGTCAAATAATAATCAGGAATAAATCTCAGTTGGCTTTTCATAGCCGATCATTAGAGTTTAAAACAGCAGGTCTGGGACAGGTAGGGGTTCCATAACCGCAGGCAGAACAGTTTAAACTGGAATAGCAGCAAGGCCAGGCGGACTGGGGATAGCAAGGAGTCACCACGGCCGGTAGTCCCGACGTATGGTCCTAGGGCTCAGGTCTCTCAGTTGGCTTTTCATAGCCGATCATTTAGAGTTGAAAACAGCAGGTCTGGGACAGGTAGGGGTTTCGTAGCCGCAGGCAGAACAGTTGAAACTGGAATAGCAGCAAGGCCAGGCGGACTGGGGGCAGCAGGGTGTCATCATGCCCGGTAGTCCTGACGTATGGTCCTAGGGCTCAGGTTCTCAGAGAGAAAGAGAGAACGAGAGAATTAGAGAGAGCATACTTAAATTCACACAGGACACTGGATAAGACAGGAGAAGTACTCCAGGTATAACCAACTAACCCCAGCCCCCCGACACATAAACTACTGCAGCATAAATACTGGAGGCTGAGACAGGAGCGGTCCGGAGACACTGTGGCCCCATCCGAAGAAACCCCCGGACAGGGCCAAACAGGAAGGATATAACCCCACCCACTCCGCCAAAGCACAGCCCCCGCACCACTAGAGGGATATCCCCAACCACCAACTTACAATCCTGAGACAAGGCCGAGTATAGCCCACAGAGGTCTCCACCACAGCACAAACCAAGGGGGGGGGGGGCGCCAACCCAGACAGGAAGATCACGTCAGTAACTCAACCCACTCAAGTGACGCACCCCTCCCAGGGACGGCATGAAAGAGCACCAGCAGGCCAGTGACTCAGCCCCTGCAACAGGGTTAGAGGCAGAGAACCCCAGTGGAGAGGGGAACCGGCCTGGCAGAGACAGCAAGGGCTGTTCGTTGCTCCAGCCTTTCCGTTCACCTTCACACTCCTGGGCCAGACTACACTCAATCATATGACCTACTGAAGAGATAAGTCTTCAGTAAAGACTTAAAGGTTGAGACCGAGTCTGCGTCTCTCACATGGGTAGGCAGACTGTTCCATAAAAATGGAGATCTATAGGAGAAAGCCCTGCCTCCCGCTGTTTGCTTAGAAATTCTAGGGACAATTAGGAGGCCTGCGTCTTGTGACCGTAGCGTACGTATTGGTATGTACGGCAGGACCAACTCGGAAAGATAGGTAGGAGCAAGCCCATGTAACGCTTTATAGGTTAACAGTAAAACCTTGAAATCAGCCCTTGCCTTAACAGGAAGCCAGTGTAGGGAAGCTAGCACTGGAGTAATATGATCAAATTTCTTGGTTCTAGTCAGGATTCTAGCAGCCGTATTTAGCACTAACTGAAGTTTATTTAGTGCTTTATCCGGGTAGCCGGAAAATAGAGCATTGCAGTAGTCTAATCTAGAAGTAACAAATGCATGGATTAATTTTTCTGCATCATTTTTGGACAGAAAATTTCTGATTTTTGCAATGTTACGTAGATGGAAAAAAGCTGTCCTTGAAACAGTCTTGATATGTTCGTCAAAAGAGAGATCAGGGTCAAGAGTAACGCCTAGGTCCTTCACAGTTTTATTTGAGACGACTTTACAACCATCAAGATGAATTGTCAGATTTAACAGAAGATCTCTTTGTTTCTTGGGACCTAGAACAAGCATCTCTGTTTTGTCCGAGTTTAAAAGTAAAAAGTTTTCAGCCATCCACTTCCTTATGTCTGAAACACAGGCTTCTAGCGAGGGCAATTTTGGGGCTTCACCATGCTTCATTGAAATGTACAGCTGTGTGTCATCCGCATAGCAGTGAAAGTTAACATTATGTTTTCGAATAACATCCCCAAGAGGTAAAATATATAGTGAAAACAATAGTGGTCCTAAAACGGAACCTTGAGGAACACCGAAATGTACAGTTGATTTGTCGGAGGACAGACCATTCACAGAGACAAACTGATATCTTTCCGACAGGTAGGATCTAAACCAGGCCAGAACTTGTCCGTGTAGACCAATTTGGGTTTCCAGTCTCTCCAAAAGAATGTGGTGATCGATGGTGTCAAAGGCAGCACTAAGGTCTAGTAGCACGAGGACAGATGCAGAGCCTCGGTCTGACGCCATTAAAAGGTCATTTACCACCTTCACAAGTGCAGTCTCAGTGCTATGATGGGGTCTAAAACCAGACTGAAGCATTTCGTATACATTGTTTGTCTTCAGAAAGGCAGTGAGTTGCTGCGCAACAGCTTTTTCTAAAATTTTTGAGAGGAATGGAAGATTCGATATTGGCCGATAGTTTTTTATATTTTCCGGGTCAAGGTTTGGCTTTTTCAAGAGAGGCTTTATCACTGCCACTTTTAGTGAGTTTGGTACACATCCGGTGGATAGAGAGCTGTTTATTATGTTCAACATAGGAGGGCCAAGCACAGGAAGCAGCTCCTTCAGCAGTTTAGTAGGAATAGGATCCAGTATGCAGCTTGAAGGTTTAGAGGCCATGATTATTTTCATCATTGTGTCAAGAGATATAGTACTAAAACACTTAAGTGTCTCTCCCGATCCCAGGCCCTCGCAGAGCTGTGCAGATCCAGGACAGCTAAGCCCTGGAGGAATACGCAGATTCAAAGAGGAGTCCGTAATTTGCTTTCTAATGGTCATGATCTTTTCCTCAAAGAAGTTCATGAATTTATCACTGCTGAAGTGAAAACCATCCTCTCTTGGGGAATGCTGCTTTTTAGTTAGCTTTGCAACAGTATCAAAAAGAAATTTTGGATTGTTCTTATTTTCCTCGATTAATTTGGAAAAGTAGGATGATCGAGCAGCAGTGAGGGCTCTTCGGTACTGCACGGTACTGTCTTTCCAAGCTAGTCGGAAGACTTCCAGTTTGGTGTGGCGCCATTTCCGTTCCAATTTCCTGGAAGCTTGCTTCAAAGCTCGGGTATTTTCTGTATACCAGGGAGCTAGTTTCTTATGACAAATGTTTTTCGTTTTTAGGGGTGCAACTGCATCTAGGGTATTGTGCAAGGTTAAATTTAGTTCCTCAGTTAAGTGGTTAACTGATTTTTGTCCTCTGACGTCCTTGGGTAGGCAGAAGGGGTCTGGAAGGGCATCAATGAATTTTTGTGTTGTCTGAGAATTTATAGCACGACTTTTGATGCTCCTTGGTTGGGGTCTGAGCAGATTATTTGTTGCGATTGCAAACGTAATAAAATGGTGGTCCGATAGTCCAGGATTTTGTGGAAAAACATTAAGATCTACAACATTTATTCCATGGGACAAAACTAGGTCCAGAGTATGACTGTGGCAGTGAGTAGGTCCAGAGACATGTTGGACAAAACCCACTGAGTCGATAATGGCTCCGAAGGACTTTTGGAGTGGGTCTGTGGACTTCTCCATGTGAATATTAAAATCACCAAAAATTAGAATATGATCTGCTATGACTACAAGGTCTGATAGGAATTCAGGAAACTCAGAGAGGAACGCTGTATATGGCCCAGGAGGCCTGTAAACAGTAGCTATAAAAAGTGATTGAGTAGGCTGCATAGATTTCATGACTAGAAGCTCGAAAGATGAAAACGTCATTTTTTTTTTTGTAAATTGAAATTTGCTATCGTAAATGTTAGCAACACCTCCGCCTTTGCGGGATGCACGGGGAATATGGTCACTAGTGTAACCAGGAGGTGAGGCCTCATTTAACACAGCAAATTCATCAGGCTTAAGCCATGTTTCAGTCAGGCCAATCACATCAAGATTATGATCAGTGATTAGTTCATTGACTATGACTGCCTTTGAAGTGAGGGATCTAACATTAAGTAACCCTATTTTGAGATGTGAGGTATCACGATCTCTTTCAATAATGGCAGGAATGGAGGAGGTCTTTATCCTAATAAGATTGCTAGGGTGGACACCACCATGTTTAGTTTTGCCCAACCTAGGTCGAGGCACAGACACAGTCTCAATGGGTATGGCTGAGCTGACTACACTGACTATGCTATTGGCAGACTCCACTAAGCTGGCAGGTTGGCTAACAGCCTGCTGCCTGGCCTGCACCCTATTTCACTGTGGGGCTAAAGGAGTTAGAGCCCTATCTATGTTGGTAGATAAGAGGAGAGCACCCCTCCAGCTAGGATGGAGTCCGTCACTCCTCAGCAGGTCAGGCTTGATCCTGTTTGTGGGTGAGTCCCAGAAAGAGGGCCAATTATCCACAAATGTTATCTTTTGGGAGGGGCAGAAAACAGTTTTCAACCAGCGATTAAGTGCTGAGACTCTGCTGTAGAGCTCGTCACTTCCCCTAACTGGGAGGGGGCCAGAGACAATTACTCGATGCCGACACATCTTTCTAGCTGATTTACACGCTGAAGCTATGTTGCACTTGGTGACCTCTGACTGTTTCATCCTAACATCGTTGGTGCCGACGTGGATAACAATATCTCTATACTCTCTACACTCGCCAGTTTTAGCTTTAGCCAGCACCATCTTTAGATTAGCCTTAACGTCGGTAGCCCTGCCCCCTGGTAAACAGTGTATGATCGCTGGGTGATTCGTTTTAAGTCTAATACTGCGGGTAATGGAGTCGCCAATGACTAGGGTTTTCAATTTGTCAGAGCTAATGGTGGGAGCCTTCGGCGTCTCAGACCCCGTAACGGGAGGAGTAGAGACTAGAGAAGACTCAGACTCAGACTCCGACTCGCTACATAATGGGGAAAACCGGTTGAAGGTTTCTGTCGGCTGAATGAGCGACACCGGTTGAGCATTCCAACAGTATTTCCCTCCAGAAGCCATGAGAAAGTTGTCCGGCTGCGGGGACTGTGCGGGGGGATTTATACTAACGTTACTGTCTGTACTTACTGGTGGCACAGACGCTGTTTCTTCCTTTCCTACACTGATAATACTCTTGCCTAACGATTGCGTCTGAAGCTGGGCTTGTAGCACAGCTATTCTCGCCGTAAGGCGAGAATTCTCCTGTATATTATGAGTACAGCGACTGCAATTAAAAGACATCATGTTAATGTTACTACTTAGCTTCGGCTGTTGAAGATGTTGATGAGCCATGTCCAGATAAAGCGTCCGGAGTGAAAAAGTTGAATAAGGGAAAAAAAAGTTGCGATGGAAAAACGGAAAATAACGTAAAGTTGGCAGCTAAAACGCACAGGAAAATGACTCTTCTGTCTCGGGATAAACGTCCGGGGTGAAAAAGTTTAACGAAAAAAGATGAGTGAGGACAAAACTAAAAAGTTGGTAAATTTGTTGAACACAGAGATTGATTAAACGTTTATTAAAAGTAAAACGTGAATAGTTTGGCAGGTAGCCAAGTAGCAACAAACAGCAGAGCAGCAAGGAGACAATGCACCGAAAAGATGTACTGTCATTCTGTACTCCTCCAATCTTTTGTTAGTATCACCATCCGGCCACCATAGGAATCGCAGGAAGTCTAAGTCATCTTCATGGACACGTACTTGATGGAACATTCCTTCGATGTCTGCCATCATGGCAATGTGCCCTTGCCGAAATCTTAGCAAGACTCCTATAAGCGTGTTTGCCAGGTCAGGGCCTTGAAGGAGTTCACTGTTAAGAGATGTACCTTTATAGGATGATGAACAGTCAAACACCACTCGTATCGTTCCTTTGCGCTTATGGTGAACGCCATGGTGTGGTATGTACCATACCTTGCCTTTCTCTCTGAGGAGCTGTTCTTGTGGTACCTTCTCGGCGTAACCTTTTGTTATCATCTCTTCCATGAAGCCTTTGTACTCTGCAGCGTAACCTTTGTCCTTCTTGAACTTCCTGATAATATTTAGAGCCCGCTGCTTTGCCATGTCACGGTTGTTTGGCAGGACTACATCTTTGTTGCGAAAGGGCAACGGTAAGTAGTAGTGATGGTCTTTGAGGGTTATGGAGCTTGATACTATCTCCATAAACCTACGATCCTCAGCTGACATCTCACTTTTCTCTTCATACTCTCTCTCAGGGAAGTCATGGTTGTACTGATTTACAAGAAGAACCCCCAGGTCGGCCATTGAGATACGATTGGCCATCACCGTAGGACGCCCGGATTCTTCTGCCATGGTACAACTGTTGAGAGGACCATTCATCACCCATCCAAAGAGGGTTTTCACTGCATACGGTCCGTTGCCTTGGCTATTTATGATTTGCCAGGGTTCCATTGCCTTTGGAGCATTTACGCCAATCAGAAGTTCGACGTCAGCATCAATCTCCTTCAACTGAACCTCTTTCAGGTATGGCCACCTTTTGAGCTCTTTCTGAGTGGGAATGTTCTCTCTTGTCACTGGGATCTTATGTTGGGTGTAGACCTTTGGTAATGCAAGAAATGTGTCGCCTTCCACATTGCCAATCTCTAATCCAGATATCTCAAAGCTCTTGGTAGGACTCTCCTGCCCCATTGTGCGTAGCAGAATTTCAGTCGCACTGCCTTTAGCTTGCAACTGCCTCATGAGTCTCTCCGTACAAAATGTTGCTGAGCTACCAGAATCGAGAAACGCATAGGTTAACACAGACTTGCTTCCATTTGCCACCTTTACTTGAACTGGCACAATTGCAAGTGCACAATCTGTACCGGCCCCGGTATCTTCACCAGCTTCCAGTGAAACAAGAGCACTGCTGACAGTCTCCTCCCGCTTTACTGCTACACCACTCATATCTGCCTTTTGAGATCTAAATCTCTCTCTTCCTTCAATGTGCAGGATAGTGGGGTGCTTTCTTTGACAGCTCTGACAGGTCATCCTTCTTTTACATTCTCTGCTTAAGTGTCCTCTCATCAAACAGCCAAAACAAAGGCCTTTTGATCTCAGAAACTCAACCTTGAATTCATGTGGCTGTGCCTTCACCTGTTGGCAGTCGACCAATAAATGCGCACCAGCACAAAATATACATGAGATACTGGGAGCATCAGAAGGGTAGGTGCCTGGTCTCTTTACTTTGAATGTTTGTTCTTTTAAAGGTTTTTCAGAGTCACGATCTGCCACTACAGCTACTGTAGTGGCAAAGCTGCTTCCCCTACTCTTGGACTTGAACTGCTGTTTAAAGTCAGCTTCTGTTTTGGGTTTTAAAAATCTTTTGTTGTACAGGGGATCTTGAATATCTCCATACAACGGATCCTGCAGTATTTTGGCCTGTTTTTCCATGAACGTTACCAGGTCACTGAACTGGGCACTCAGGTGACTTCTCTCTAAAATATCACATGCCATAGACCTCCATTTTTCCCTTAGTTTGTAGGGAAGTTTTGACATGATCAGCTTTATGTTGGAGGGAAGATTAAGCTCTTCCATGTTCTGTAGGTCTTGCATAGCGTTACAGCAACCTCTTAGATAGAGTGCATAACCACCCAGTCCCTTTCCATCATCGGGTTTGATGTTTGTCCAGTTCCAAGCCTTTTCCATGTAAGCAGTGGTGACTTTGATTTCATTGCCAAAGTGTTCCTTTAACAACCTCTTAGCTACTGCATAGCCTCTTCTGGCTTCCATATGCAGACAACTACGGACCAGATCCTTGGGCTGACCAGAGGTGTATTGTTCCAGGTAATAGAGCCTATCCTGGTGACTGCTTGTCTTATCTTCTATACCATGCTCGAATGCACGCATGAATGGCCTAAAGTTTAGAGGATCACCGTCAAACATAGGTATCTCCCTAACAGGGAGTGTGGCTTGTTTGTGCTGTAGTACAAGGAGGTCAGCAATTTCATTCTGCCTTTGCATGACAGTAGAGAGGTTATCATGGCTGGTATTATGGCTGATACCCGCAGTGTTGATTCTGTGTCGATTGCTAGACCTTGCTGTTGGCTGCTGAAGAGTGTGGTTTACGACTGTTTTCGGAATAGGGTTTGATGGCTTTGTGGTCGCTTGTTGTAAAACTCTTTGTAGTGGGGTCTTTGGAACTGCACCTAATGCAGCAAACTCAACAGGTGATGGTTCAGGTTCCACATAGACCTCTGGTTCCTGTTTCTCAAAATAAGAGTTCATTCCATCTTCTTGGCTTAGTAAATGGGCTGCCACAGAATGGGATTGAGAAGTTGACTCGGTACTCTCCAGGACCTTCAGTTTGGCATTATATGCTGCTATGTCCGTTTCCAGTGCCATTTTTTCCATCCTAACATTCAGTTGAGCTCTCTCCAGTTCCAATGCATGCTTGTCTTGTAATGATGCTTGGCGAGCTAGTAGAGCTGCTCGTTCTGCCTCGGCTTTAAGGCGTTCAGAGGACACTGAGGAAGCAGTCTTAGAATACTTAGTTTTACTTGATATTTTTGACACATTGGAAATGCTGTCATGTGGTTCAATGAGCGTTTGTGGCTCAACTTCAGCCCTTTTCCATATTTCCACCTCTTTCAGGAAATGTTCATAAGTTCTCATTCTTGGTTGATAATAGTTAATGCTCTCCTGTTCCTGTTCCTCCTCTGTGACCAGCTCTAGCACAGATTCATGAGCCTTCTTAAAGTCATTGAGCACAGCATCAAATGCTTCAAGACTCTCATTCACAGTTGCAATGTTTCCTCCATCAACAAGAAGGACTTTTATTTCATTCATTTTGCGTGTACACACTCCAAGTTTGCCTCTCCGGGCTGCATAGAGTGAATTTAGATGCTCCTCTGCCCTCTCCAGTGGAGTCTTATTTGGGATTTCCTCCTCCATCATTCACTTTCAGTTCACTCAATTTACAATGACACGGTTGTTGGTTTGATTGTTAAACGTAATGCCCCTTTAGACCTCCTTTAATCTTTAAAAACACAGTCATCCATTTCAGCATATTGACCCATTTTGAATTGCACATGTGCAAGTTTGGCATTTTAGATGCGTTTTAAACATTTCATCCCGTTGAGGTTTTGTCCCTTTAATGAAGTTTTAACACGCAGTATCTTTAGATCCTTAAGTTGCATTCGTTGCGTTGATGGATTGCATTTCCACGTTAGGCCAAATATTAGATATATGATTAGGCTACATTGTGCATAGGATCTGTGTTTCCCAAACTTAAACTTCTTAATTGTTTTCACAGCGCTGTATTTTGAATTCCATTCCCAAGTTTATCAAACGTTCCAATTATAAGCACATTTGCGCTTCCATAATATGCATGATCAAACGATCACCTTGAACAGGGCAGCTCATTCATTCGCAGTGGTTACTCACGGCTGGCGAAATCTAGGAGTTCAAATCCTTCCAAGCGAGCTGTCCTTATGGTCCGAATGCAATTACAAATAGAACAAAATCCAGCGTGTGTCCGAACCGGAGATTTCCTTCCGGTAGTAATCCTTCACTGAGTTTTTTGACTTGAATGTAGTGGCTTCCTTTCCTCTTTACCATAGCCACTGCCCTAGCCTGAAGCGGGGTTGTTTCGGACGCATACAGTCCACACTCAACGTTTCCAAACGGCCAAACATTCAATGAGATCCAGGGATATAGTGCAACAAAACTGTTTATTCTTCTTATCTAACAAAAAGGTATTCTCCAATCAACTTAAAGCAGAGATTACTTGAAATGCAAATACATAATATAATATGACCTGTCTGTCTGTATTTCTGTATGTCTATATGGTCAAAAAACTATACCGCTCCCGCATCTAGCAAGGACTCCTCCCCCCGAAGGCCCAACTTCCTGCCTTTATACTAACACAATTAACACAGTACAATGAATGGGCAAGAGGGGGGGCCAAAAACTGAGTTACACTAATAACAAATGAATATATCTCAATCCGGTAAATAAATCATAAAGGTACGTACCTAATATTTCATCATATACATTAATATTTAATATATTTACACAAATATACATGGAGCTCAGTATGTTCAGTCTTTTATACAAAATATGCCCAAATCGGCTCTAACACTGAGGATATATATAACGCTAACCCTAACCCATCTGGTCCCTCTGCCCTTTCTGAGGATATATATAATGCTAACCCTAACCCAACTGGTCCCTCTGCCCTCTCTGAGGATATATATATAACGCTAACCCAACTGGTCCCTCTGCCCTCTCTGAGGATATATATAACCCTAACCCACCTGGTCCCTCTGCCCTCTCTGAGGATATATATAACCCTAACCCAACTGGTCCCTCTGCCCTCTCTGAGGATATATATAACCCTAACCCAACTGGTCCCTCTGCCCTCTCTGAGGATATATATAACCCTAACCCAACTGGTCCCTCTGCTCTCTCTGAGGATATATATAACCCTAACCCAACTGGTCCCTCTGCCCTCTCTGAGGATATATATAACCCTAACCCAACTGGTCCCTCTGCTCTCTCTGAGGATATATATAACCCTAACCCAACTGGTCCCTCTGCCCTCTCTGAGGATATATATAACCCTAACCCAACTGGTCCCTCTGCCCTCTCTGAGGATATATATATATATATATATAACCCTAACCCAACTGGTCCCTCTGCCCTCTCTGAGGATATATATAACCCTAACCCAACTGGTCCCTCTGCCCTCTCTGAGGATATATATAACCCAAACCCTAACCCAACTGGTCCCTCTGCCCTCTCTGAGGATATATATAACCCTAACCCAACTGGTCCCTCTGCCCTCTCTGAGGATATATATAACCCTAACCCAACTGGTCCCTCTGCCCTCTCTGAGGATATATATAACCCTAACCCAACTGGTCCCTCTGCTCTCTCTGAGGATATATATATATAACGCTAACCCAACTGGTCCCTCTGCCCTCTCTGAGGATATATAAAACCCTAACCCTAACCAACTGGTCCCTCTGCCCTCTCTGAGGATATATATAATCCTAACCCAACTGGTCCCTCTGCCCTCTCTGAGGATATATATAACGCTAACCCTAACCCAACTGGTCCCTCTGCCCTCTCTGAGGATATATATAACCCTAACCCAACTGGTCCCTCTGCCCTCTCTGAGGATATATATAACCCTAACCCAACTGGTCCCTCTGCCCTCTCTGAGGATATATATATATATATATATAACCCTAACCCAACTGGTCCCTCTGCCCTCTCTGAGGATATATATAACCCTAACCCAACTGGTCCCTCTGCCCTCTCTGAGGATATATATAACCCAAACCCTAACCCAACTGGTCCCTCTGCCCTCTCTGAGGATATATATAACCCTAACCCAACTGGTCCCTCTGCCCTCTCTGAGGATATATATAACCCTAACCCAACTGGTCCCTCTGCCCTCTCTGAGGATATATATAACCCTAACCCAACTGGTCCCTCTGCCCTCTCTGAGGAGATATATAACCCTAACCCAACTGGTCCCTCTGCTCTCTCTGAGGATATATATAACGCTAACCCTAACCCAACTGGTCCCTCTGCCCTTTCTGAGGATATATATAATGCTAACCCTAACCCAACTGGTCCTTCTGCCCTCTCTGAGGATATATATAACGCTAACCCTAACCCATCTGGTCCCTCTGCCCTTTCTGAGGATATATATAATGCTAACCCTAACCCAAATGGTCCCTCTGCCCTCTCTGAGGATATATATATAACGCTAACCCAACTGGTCCCTCTGCCCTCTCTGAGGATATATATAATGCTAACCCAACTGGTCCCTCTGCCCTCTCTGAGGATATATATAACCCTAACCCACCTGGTCCCTCTGCCCTCTCTGAGGATATATATAACCCTAACCCAACTGGTCCCTCTGCCCTCTCTGAGGATATATATAACCCTAACCCAACTGGTCCCTGTGCCCTCTCTGAGGATATATATAACCCTAACCCAACTGGTCCCTCTGCTCTCTCTGAGGATATATATAACCCTAACCCAACTGGTCCCTCTGCCCTCTCTGAGGATATATATAACCCTAACCCAACTGGTCCCTCTGCCCTCTCTGAGGATATATATAACCCAAACCCTAACCCAACTGGTCCCCCTGCCCTCTCTGAGGATATATATAACCCTAACCCAACTGGTCCCTCTGCCCTCTCTGAGGATATATATAACCCTAACCCAACTGGTCCCTCTGCCCTCTCTGAGGATATATATAACCCTAACCCAACTGGTCCCTCTGCTCTCTCTGAGGATATATATATATAACGCTAACCCAACTGGTCCCTCTGCCCTCTCTGAGGATATATAAAACCCTAACCAACTGGTCCCTCTGCCCTCTCTGAGGATATATATAATCCTAACCCAACTGGTCCCTCTGCCCTCTCTGAGGATATATATAACGCTAACCCTAACCCAACTGGTCCCTCTGCCCTCTCTGAGGATATATATAACCCTAACCCAACTGGTCCCTCTGCCCTCTCTGAGGATATATATAACCCTAACCCAACTGGTCCCTCTGCTCTCTCTGAGGATATATATAACCCTAACCCAACTGGTCCCTCTGCCCTCTCTGAGGATATATATAACCCTAACCCAACTGGTCCCTCTGCCCTCTCTGAGGATATATATAACGCTAACCCAACTGGTCCCTCTGCCCTCTCTGAGGATACATATAACCATAACCCAACTGGTCCCTCTGCCCTCTCTGAGGATATATATAACCCTAACCCAACTGGTCCCTCTGCCCTCTCTGAGGATATATATAACGCTAACCCAACTGGTCCCTCTGCCCTCTCTGAGGATATATATAACCTTAACCCAACTGGTCCCTCTGCCCTCTCTGAGGATATATATAACACTAACCCAACTGGTCCCTCTGCCCTCTCTGAGGATATATATAACCCTAACCCAACTGGTCCCTCTGCTCTCTCTGAGGATATATATAACCCTAACCCAACTGGTCCCTCTGCCCTCTCTGAGGATATGTATAACGCTAACCCAACTGGTCCCTCTGCCCTCTCTGAGGATATATATAATGCTAACCCTAACCCAACTGGTCCCTCTGCCCTCTCTGAGAATATATATAACCCTAACCCAACTGGTCCCTCTGCCCTCTCTGATGATATATAACCCTAACCCAACTGGTCCCTCTGCCCTCTCTGATGATATATATAACCCTAACCCAACTGGTCCCTCTGCCCTCTCTGAGGATATATATATATAACCCTAACCCTAACCCAACTGGTCCCTCTGCCCTCTCTGAGGATATATATAACGCTAACCCTAACCCAACTGGTCCCTCTGCCCTTTCTGAGGATATATATAATGCTAACCCTAACCCAACTGGTCCCTCTGCCCTCTCTGAGGATATATATAACGCTAACCCTAACCCAACTGGTCCCTCTGCCCTTTCTGAGGATATATATAATGCTAACCCTAACCCAACTGGTCCCTCTGCCCTCTCTGAGGATATATATATAACGCTAACCCAACTGGTCCCTCTGCCCTCTCTGAGGATATATATAATGCTAACCCAACTGGTCCCTCTGCCCTCTCTGAGGATATATATAACCCTAACCCAACTGGTCCCTCTGCCCTCTCTGAGGATATATATAACCCTAACCCACCTGGTCCCTCTGCCCTCTCTGAGGATATATATAACCCTAACCCAACTGGTCCCTCTGCCCTCTCTGAGGATATATATAACCCTAACCCAACTGGTCCCTCTGCCCTCTCTGAGGATATATATAACCCTAACCCAACTGGTCCCTCTGCTCTCTCTGAGGATATATATAACCCTAACCCAACTGGTCCCTCTGCCCTCTCTGAGGATATATATAACCCTAACCCAACTGGTCCCTCTGCCCTCTCTTAGGATATATATATATATATATATATAACCCTAACCCAACTGGTCCCTCTGCCCTCTCTGAGGATATATATAACCCGAACCCAACTGGTCCCTCTGCCCTCTCTGAGGATATATATAACCCAAACCCTAACCCAACTGGTCCCTCTGCCCTCTCTGAGGATATATATAACCCTAACCCAACTGGTCCCTCTGCCCTCTCTGAGGATATATATAACCCTAACCCAACTGGTCCCTCTGCCCTCTCTGAGGATATATATAACCCTAACCCAACTGGTCCCTCTGCTCTCTCTGAGGATATATATATATAACGCTAACCCAACTGGTCCCTCTGCCCTCTCTGAGGATATATAAAACCCTAACCCTAACCAACTGGTCCCTTTGCCCTCTCTGAGGATATATATAATCCTAACCCAACTGGTCCCTCTGCCCTCTCTGAGGATATATATAACGCTAACCCTAACCCAACTGGTCCCTCTGCCCTCTCTGAGGATATATATCACCCTAACCCAACTGGTCCCTCTGCCCTCTCTGAGGATATATATAACCCTAACCCAACTGGTCCCTCTGCTCTCTCTGAGGATATATATAACCCTAACCCAACTGGTCCCTCTGCCCTCTCTGAGGATATATATAACCCTAACCCAACTGGTCCCTCTGCCCTCTCTGAGGATATATATAACGCTAACCCAACTGGTCCCTCTGCCCTCTCTGAGGATATATATAACCCTAACCCAACTGGTCCCTCTGCCCTCTCTGAGGATATATATAACCCTAACCCAACTGGTCCCTCTGCCCTCTCTGAGGATATATATAACGCTAACCCAACTGGTCCCTCTGCCCTCTCTGAGGATATATATAACCTTAACCCAACTGGTCCCTCTGCCCTCTCTGAGGATATATATAACCCTAACCCAACTGGTCCCTCTGCCCTCTCTGAGGATATATATAACCCAAACCCTAACCCAACTGGTCCCTCTGCCCTCTCTGAGGATATATATAACCCTAACCCAACTGGTCCCTCTGCCTTCTCTGAGGATATATATAACCCTAACCCAACTGGTCCCTCTGCCCTCTGTGAGGATATATATAACCCTAACCCAACTGGTCCCTCTGCTCTCTCTGAGGATATATATATATAACGCTAACCCAACTGGTCCCTCTGCCCTCTCTGAGGATATATAAAACCCTAACCCTAACCAACTGGTCCCTTTGCCCTCTCTGAGGATATATATAATCCTAACCCAACTGGTCCCTCTGCCCTCTCTGAGGATATATATAACGCTAACCCTAACCCAACTGGTCCCTCTGCCCTCTCTGAGGATATATATAACCCTAACCCAACTGGTCCCTCTGCCCTCTCTGAGGATATATATAACCCTAACCCAACTGGTCCCTCTGCTCTCTCTGAGGATATATATAACCCTAACCCAACTGGTCCCTCTGCCCTCTCTGAGGATATATATAACCCTAACCCAACTGGTCCCTCTGCCCTCTCTGAGGATACATATAACGCTAACCCAACTGGTCCCTCTGCCCTCTCTGAGGATATATATAACCCTAACCCAACTGGTCCCTCTGCCCTCTCTGAGGATATATATAACCCTAACCCAACTGGTCCCTCTGCCCTCTCTGAGGATATATATAACGCTAACCCAACTGGTCCCTCTGCCCTCTCTGAGGATATATATAACCTTAACCCAACTGGTCCCTCTGCCCTCTCTGAGGATATATATAACACTAACCCAACTGGTCCCTCTGCCCTCTCTGAGGATATATATAACCCTAACCCAACTGGTCCCTCTGCTCTCTCTGAGGATATATATAACCCTAACCCAACTGGTCCCTCTGCCCTCTCTGAGGATATGTATAACGCTAACCCAACTGGTCCCTCTGCCCTCTCTGAGGATATATATAATGCTAACCCTAACCCAACTGGTCCCTCTGCCCTCTCTGAGGATATATATAACCCTAACCCAACTGGTCCCTCTGCCCTCTCTGATGATATATAACCCTAACCCAACTGGTCCCTCTGCCCTCTCTGATGATATATATAACCCTAACCCAACTGGTCCCTCTGCCCTCTCTGAGGATATATATATAACCCTAACCCTAACCCAACTGGTCCCTCTGCCCTCTCTGAGGATATACATAACCTAACCCAACTGGTCCCTCTGCTCTCTCTGAGGATATATATAACGCTAACCCTAACCCAACTGGTCCCTCTGCCCTTTCTGAGGATATATATAATGCTAACCCTAACCCAACTGGTCCTTCTGCCCTCTCTGAGGATATATATAACGCTAACCCTAACCCAACTGGTCCCTCTGCCCTTTCTGAGGATATATATAATGCTAACCCTAACCCAACTGGTCCCTCTGCCCTCTCTGAGGATATATATAACGCTAACCCAACTGGTCCCTCTGCCCTCTCTGAGGATATATATAATGCTAACCCAACTGGTCCCTCTGCCCTCTCTGAGGATATATATAACCCTAACCCAACTGGTCCCTCTGCCCTCTCTGAGGATATATATAACCCTAACCCAACTGGTCCCTCTGCCCTCTCTGAGGATATATATAACACTAACGCAACTGGTCCCTCTGCCCTCTCTGAGGATATATATAACCCTAACCCAACTGGTCCCTCTGCCCTCTCTGAGGATATATATAACCCTAACCCAACTGGTCCCTCTGCCCTCTCTGAGGATATATATAACCCTAACCCAACTGGTCCCTCTGCCCTCTCTGAGGATATATATAACCCTAACCCAACTGGTCCCTCTGCTCTCTCTGAGGATATATATAACCCTAACCCAACTGGTCCCTCTGCCCTCTCTGAGGATATATATAACCCTAACACAACTGGTCCCTCTGCCCTCTCTGAGGATATATATAACCCTAACCCAACTGGTCCCTCTGCCCTCTCTGATGATATATATATATAACCCTAACCCAACTGGTCCCTCTGCCCTCTCTGAGGATATATATAACCCTAACCCAACTGGTCCCTCTGCCCTCTCTTAGGATATATATATATATATATATATAACCCTAACCCAACTGGTCCCTCTGCCCTCTCTGAGGATATATATAACCTGAACCCAACTGGTCCCTCTGCCCTCTCTGAGGATATATATAACCCAAACCCTAACCCAACTGGTCCCTCTGCCCTCTCTGAGGATATATATAACCCTAACCCAACTGGTCCCTCTGCCCTCTCTGAGGATATATATAACCCTAACCCAACTGGTCCCTCTGCCCTCTCTGAGGATATATATAACCCTAACCCAACTGGTCCCTCTGCTCTCTCTGAGGATATATATATATAACGCTAACCCAACTGGTCCCTCTGCCCTCTCTGAGGATATATAAAACCCTAACCAACTGGTCCCTTTGCCCTCTCTGAGGATATATATAATCCTAACCCAACTGGTCCCTCTGCCCTCTCTGAGGATATATATAACGCTAACCCTAACCCAACTGGTCCCTCTGCCCTCTCTGAGGATATATATAACCCTAACCCAACTGGTCCCTCTGCCCTCTCTGAGGATATATATAACCCTAACCCAACTGGTCCCTCTGCTCTCTCTGAGGATATATATAACCCTAACCCAACTGGTCCCTCTGCCCTCTCTGAGGATATATATAACCCTAACCCAACTGGTCCCTCTGCCCTCTCTGAGGATATATATAACGCTAACCCAACTGGTCCCTCTGCCCTCTCTGAGGATATATATAACCCTAACCCAACTGGTCCCTCTGCCCTCTCTGAGGATATATATAACGCTAACCCAACTGGTCCCTCTGCCCTCTCTGAGGATATATATAACCTTAACCCAACTGGTCCCTCTGCTCTCTCTGAGGATATATATAACCCTAACCCAACTGGTCCCTCTGCCCTCTCTGAGGATATGTATAACGCTAACCCAACTGGTCCCTCTGCCCTCTCTGAGGATATATATAATGCTAACCCTAACCCAACTGGTCCCTCTGCCCTCTCTGAGGATATATATAACCCTAACCCAACTGGTCCCTCTGCCCTCTCTGATGATATATAACCCTAACCCAACTGGTCCCTCTGCCCTCTCTGATGATATATATAACCCTAACCCAACTGGTCCCTCTGCCCTCTCTGAGGATATATATATATAACCCTAACCCTAACCCAACTGGTCCCTCTGCCCTCTCTGAGGATATATATAACCCTAACCCAACTGGTCCCTCTGCTCTCTCTGAGGATATATATAACGCTAACCCTAACCCAACTGGTCCCTCTGCCCTTTCTGAGGATATATATAATGCTAACCCTAACCCAACTGGTCCCTCTGCCCTCTCTGAGGATATATATAACGCTAACCCTAACCCAACTGGTCCCTCTGCCCTTTCTGAGGATATATATAATGCTAACCCTAACCCAACTGGTCCCTCTGCCCTCTCTGAGGATATATATAACGCTAACCCAACTGGTCCCTCTGCCCTCTCTGAGGATATATATAATGCTAACCCAACTGGTCCCTCTGCCCTCTCTGAGGATATATATAACCCTAACCCAACTGGTCCCTCTGCCCTCTCTGAGGATATATATAACCCTAACCCAACTGGTCCCTCTGCCCTCTCTGAGGATATATATAACACTAACCCAACTGGTCCCTCTGCCCTCTCTGAGGATATATATAACCCTAACCCAACTGGTCCCTCTGCCCTCTCTGAGGATATATATAACCCTAACCCAACTGATCCCTCTGCCCTCTCTGAGGATATATATAACCCTAACCCAACTGGTCCCTCTGCCCTCTCTGAGGATATATATAACCCTAACCCAACTGGTCCCTCTGCTCTCTCTGAGGATATATATAACCCTAACCCAACTGGTCCCTCTGCCCTCTCTGAGGATATATATAACCCTAACACAACTGGTCCCTCTGCCCTCTCTGAGGATATATATAACCCTAACCCAACTGGTCCCTCTGCCCTCTCTGATGATATATATATATAACCCTAACCCAACTGGTCCCTCTGCCCTCTCTGAGGATATATATAACCCTAACCCTAACCCAACTGGTCCCTCTGCCCTCTCTGAGGATATATATAACCCTAACCCAACTGGTCCCTCTGCCCTCTCTGAGGATATATATAACCCTAACCCAACTGGTCCCTCTGCCCTCTCTGAGGATATATATAACCCTAACCCAACTGGTCCCTCTGCTCTCTCTGAGGATATATATAACCCTAACCCAACTGATCCCTCTGCCCTCTCTGAGGATATATATAACCCTAACCCAACTGGTCCCTCTGCCCTCTCTGAGGATATATATAACCCTAACCCAACTGGTCCCTCTGCCCTCTCTGAGGATATATATAACCCTAACCCAACTGGTCCCTCTGCCCTCTCTGAGGATATATATAACCCTAACCCAACTGATCCCTCTGCCCTCTCTGAGGATATATATAACCCTAACCCAACTGGTCCCTCTGCCCTCTCTGAGGATATATATAACCCTAACCCAACTGGTCCCTCTGCTCTCTCTGAGGATATATATAACCCTAACCCAACTGGTCCCTCTGCCCTCTCTGAGGATATATATAACCCTAACCCAACTGGACCCTCTGCCCTCTCTGAGGATATATATAACCCTAACCCAACTGGTCCCTCTGCCCTCTCTGAGGATATATATAACCCTAACCCAACTGGTCCCTCTGCCCTCTCTGAGGATATATATAACCCTAACCCTAACCCAACTGGTCCCTCTGCCCTCTCTGAGGATATATATAACCCTAACCCAACTGGTCCTTCTGCCCTCTCTGAGGATATATATAACCCTAACCCAACTGGTCCCTCTGCCCTCTCTGAGGATATATATAACCCTAACCCAACTGGTCCCTCTGCTCTCTCTGAGGATATATATAACCCTAACCCAACTGGTCCCTCTGCCCTCTCTGAGGATATATATAACCCTAACCCAACTGGTCCCTCTGCCCTCTCTGAGGATATGTATAACCCTAACCCTAACCCAACTGGTCCCTCTGCCCTCTCTGAGGATATATATACCCCTAACCCAACTGGTCCCTCTGCCCTCTCTGATGATATATATAACCCTAACCCAACTGGTCCCTCTGCCCTCTCTGATGATATATATAACCCTAACCCAACTGGTCCCTCTGCCCTCTCTGAGGATATATATAACCCTAACCCAACTGGTCCCTCTGCCCTCTCTGAGGATATATATAACCCTAACCCAACTGGTCCCTCTGCTCTCTCTGAGGATATATATAACGCTAACCCTAACCCAACTGGTCCCTCTGCCCTTTCTGAGGATATATATAATGCTAACCCTAACCCAACTGGTCCCTCTGCCCTCTCTGAGGATATATATAACGCTAACCCTAACCCTACTGTTCCCTCTGCCCTTTCTGAGGATATATATAATGCTAACCCTAACCCAACTGGTCCCTCTGCCCTCTCTGAGGATATATATAACGCTAACCCAACTGGTCCCTCTGCCCTCTCTGAGGATATATATAATGCTAACCCAACTGGTCCCTCTGCCCTCTCTGAGGATATATATAACCCTAACCCAACTGGTCCCTCTGCCCTCTCTGAGGATATATATAACCCTAACCCAACTGGTCCCTCTGCCCTCTCTGAGGATATATATAACCCTAACCCAACTGGTCCCTCTGCCCTCTCTGTTGATATATATAACCCTAACCCAACTGGTCCCTCTGCCCTCTCTGAGGATATATATATATATAACCCTAACCCTAACCCAACTGGTCCCTCTGCCCTCTCTGAGGATATATATAACCCTAACCCAACTGGTCCCTCTGCTCTCTCTGAGGATATATATAACGCTAACCCTAACCCAACTGGTCCCTCTGCCCTTTCTGAGGATATATATAATGCTAACCCTAACCCAACTGGTCCCTCTGCCCTCTCTGAGGATATATATAATGCTAACCCTAACCCAACTGGTCCCTCTGCCCTCTCTGAGGATATATATAATGCTAACCCTAACCCAATTGGTCCCTCTGCCCTCTCTGAGGATATATATAACGCTAACCCAACTGGTCCCTCTGCCCTCTCTGAGGATATATATAATGCTAACCCAACTGGTCCCTCTGCCCTCTCTGAGGATATATATAACCCTAACCCAACTGGTCCCTCTGCCCTCTCTGAGGATATATATAACCCTAACCCAACTGGTCCCTCTGCCCTCTCTGAGGATATATATAACCCTAACCCAACTGGTCCCTCTGCCCTCTCTGAGGATATATATAACCCTAACCCAACTGGTCCCTCTGCCCTCTCTGAGGATATATATAACCCTAACCCAACTGGTCCCTCTGCCCTCTCTGAGGATATATATAACCCTAACCCAACTGGTCCCTCTGCTCTCTCTGAGGATATATATAACCCTAACCCAACTGGTCCCTCTGCCCTCTCTGAGGATATATATAACCCTAACCCAACTGGTCCCTCTGCCCTCTCTGAGGATATATATAACCCTAACCCAACTGGTCCCACTGCCCTCTCTGATGATATATATATATAACCCTAACCCAACTGGTCCCTCTGCCCTCTCTGAGGATATATATAACCCTAACCCTAACCCAACTGGTCCCTCTGCCCTCTCTGAGGATATATATAACACTAACCCAACTGGTCCCTCTGCTCTCTCTGAGGATATATATAACCCTAACCCAACTGGTCCCTCTGCCCTCTCTGAGGATATATATAACACTAACCCAACTGGTCCCTCTGCTCTCTCTGAGGATATATATAACCCTAACCCAACTGGACCCTCTGCCCTCTCTGAGGATATATATAACCCTAACCCAACTGGTCCCTCTGCCCTCTCTGAGGATATATATAACCCTAACCCAACTGGTCCCTCTGCCCTCTCTGAGGATATATATAACCCTAACCCTAACCCAACTGGTCCCTCTGCCCTCTCTGAGGATATATATAACCCTAACCCAACTGGTCCCTCTGCCCTCTCTGAGGATATATATAACCCTAACCCAACTGGTCCCTCTGCCCTCTCTGAGGATATATATAACCCTAACCCAACTGGTCCCTCTGCTCTCTCTGAGGATATATATAACCCTAACCCAACTGGTCCCTCTGCCCTCTCTGAGGATATATATAACCCTAACCCAACTGGTCCCTCTGCCCTCTCTGAGGATATGTATAACCCTAACCCTAACCCAACTGGTCCCTCTGCCCTCTCTGAGGATATATATACCCCTAACCCAACTGGTCCCTCTGCCCTCTCTGATGATATATATAACCCTAACCCAACTGGTCCCTCTGCCCTCTCTGATGATATATATAACCCTAACCCAACTGGTCCCTCTGCCCTCTCTGAGGATATATATAATGCTAACCCAACTGGTCCCTCTGCCCTCTCTGAGGATATATATAACCCTAACCCAACTGGTCCCTCTGCCCTCTCTGAGGATATATATAACCCTAACCCAACTGGTCCCTCTGCCCTCTCTGATGATATATATAACCCTAACCCAACTGGTCCCTCTGCCCTCTCTGATGATATATATATATAACCCTAACCCTAACCCAACTGGTCCCTCTGCCCTCTCTGAGGATATATATAACCCTAACCCAACTGGTCCCTCTGCTCTCTCTGAGGATATATATAACGCTAACCCTAACCCAACTGGTCCCTCTGCCCTTTCTGAGGATATATATAATGCTAACCCTAACCCAACTGGTCCCTCTGCCCTCTCTGAGGATATATATAACGCTAACCCTAACCCTACTGGTCCCTCTGCCCTTTCTGAGGATATATATAATGCTAACCCTAACCCAACTGGTCCCTCTGCCCTCTCTGAGGATATATATAACGCTAACCCAACTGGTCCCTCTGCCCTCTCTGAGGATATATATAATGCTAACCCAACTGGTCCCTCTGCCCTCTCTGAGGATATATATAACCCTAACCCAACTGGTCCCTCTGCCCTCTCTGAGGATATATATAACCCTAACCCAACTGGTCCCTCTGCCCTCTCTGAGGATATATATAACCCTAACCCAACTGGTCCCTCTGCCCTCTCTGTTGATATATATAACCCTAACCCAACTTGTCCCTCTGCCCTCTCTGAGGATATATATATATATAACCCTAACCCTAACCCAACTGGTCCCTCTGCCCTCTCTGAGGATATATATAACCCTAACCCAACTGGTCCCTCTGCTCTCTCTGAGGATATATATAACGCTAACCCTAACCCAACTGGTCCCTCTGCCCTTTCTGAGGATATATATAATGCTAACCCTAACCCAACTGGTCCCTCTGCCCTCTCTGAGGATATATATAATGCTAACCCTAACCCAACTGGTCCCTCTGCCCTTTCTGAGGATATATATAATGCTAACCCTAACCCAATTGGTCCCTCTGCCCTCTCTGAGGATATATATATCGCTAACCCAACTGGTCCCTCTGCCCTCTCTGAGGATATATATAATGCTAACCCAACTGGTCCCTCTGCCCTCTCTGAGGATATATATAACCCTAACCCAACTGGTCCCTCTGCCCTCTCTGAGGATATATATAACCCTAACCCAACTGGTCCCTCTGCCCTCTCTGAGGATATATATAACCCTAACCCAACTGGTCCCTCTGCCCTCTCTGAGGATATATATAACCCTAACCCAACTGGTCCCTCTGCCCTCTCTGAGGATATATATAACCCTAACCCAACTGGTCCCTCTGCCCTCTCTGAGGATATATATAACCCTAACCCAACTGGTCCCTCTGCTCTCTCTGAGGATATATATAACCCTAACCCAACTGGTCCCTCTGCCCTCTCTGAGGATATATATAACCCTAACCCAACTGGTCCCTCTGCCCTCTCTGAGGATATATATAACCCTAACCCAACTGGTCCCACTGCCCTCTCTGATGATATATATATATAACCCTAACCCAACTGGTCCCTCTGCCCTCTCTGAGGATATATATAACCCTAACCCTAACCCAACTGGTCCCTCTGCCCTCTCTGAGGATATATATAACACTAACCCAACTGGTCCCTCTGCTCTCTCTGAGGATATATATAACCCTAACCCAACTGGACCCTCTGCCCTCTCTGAGGATATATATAACCCTAACCCAACTGGTCCCTCTGCCCTCTCTGAGGATATATACAACCCTAACCCAACTGGTCCCTCTGCCCTCTCTGAGGATATATATAACCCTAACCCTAACCCAACTGGTCCCTCTGCCCTCTCTGAGGATATATATAACCCTAACCCAACTGGTCCCTCTGCCCTCTCTGAGGATATATATAACCCTAACCCAACTGGTCCCTCTGCCCTCTCTGAGGATATATATAACCCTAACCCAACTGGTCCCTCTGTTCTCTCTGAGGATATATATAACCCTAACCCAACTGGTCCCTCTGCCCTCTCTGAGGATATATATAACCCTAACCCAACTGGTCCCTAAACCCTCTCTGAGGATATGTATAACCCTAACCCTAACCCAACTGGTCCCTCTGCCCTCTCTGAGGATATATATAACCCTAACCCAACTGGTCCCTCTGCCCTCTCTGATGATATATATAACCCTAACCCAACTGGTCCCTCTGCCCTCTCTGATGATATATATAACCCTAACCCAACTGGTCCCTCTGCTCTCTCTGAAGATATATATAACGCTAACCCAACTGGTCCCTCTGCCCTCTCTGAGAATATATATAACCCTAACCCAACTGGTCCCTCTGCCCTCTCTGAGGATATATATAACCCTAACCCAACTGGTCCCTCTGCCCTCTCTGAGGATATATATAATGCTAACCCTAACCCAACTGGTCCCTCTGCCCTCTCTGAGGATATATATAACCCTAACCCAACTGGTCCCTCTGCCCTCTCTGAGGATATATATATAACGCTAACCCTAACCCAACTGGTCCCTCTGCCCTTTCTGAGGATATATATAATGCTAACCCTAACCCAACTGGTCCCTCTGCCCTCTCTGAGGATATATATAACGCTAACCCTAACCCAACTGGTCCCTCTGCCCTTTCTGAGGATATATATAATGCTAACCCTAACCCAATTGGTCCCTCTGCCCTCTCTGAGGATATATATAACGCTAACCCAACTGGTCCCTCTGCCCTCTCTGAGGATATATATAATGCTAACCCAACTGGTCCCTCTGCCCTCTCTGAGGATATATATAACCCTAACCCAACTGGTCCCTCTGCCCTCTCTGAGGATATATATAACCCTAACCCAACTGGTCCCTCTGTCCTCTCTGAGGATATATATAACCCTAACCCAACTGGTCCCTCTGCCCTCTCTGAGGATATATATAACCCTAACCCAACTGGTCCCTCTGCCCTCTCTGAGGATATATATAACCCTAACCCAACTGGTCCCTCTGCCCTCTCTGAGGATATATATAACCCTAACCCAACTGGTCCCTCTGCTCTCTCTGAGGATATATATAACCCTAACCCAACTGGTCCCTCTGCCCTCTCTGAGGATATATATAACCCTAACCCAACTGGTCCCTCTGCCCTCTCTGAGGATATATATAACCCTAACCCAACTGGTCCCTCTGCCCTCTCTGATGATATATATATATAACCCTAACCCAACTGGTCCCTCTGCCCTCTCTGAGGATATATATAACAATAACCCTAACCCAACTGGTCCCTCTGCTCTCTCTGAGGATATATATAACACTAACCCAACTGGTCCCTCTGCTCTCTCTGAGGATATATATAACCCTAACCCAACTGGACCCTCTGCCCTCTCTGAGGATATATATAACCCTAACCCAACTGGTCCCTCTGCCCTCTCTGAGGATATATATAACCCTAACCCTAACCCAACTGGTCCCTCTGCCCTCTCTGAGGATATATATAACACTAACCCAACTGGTCCCTCTGCTCTCTCTGAGGATATATATAACCCTAACCCAACTGGACCCTCTGCCCTCTCTGAGGATATATATAACCCTAACCCAACTGGTCCCTCTGCCCTCTCTGAGGATATATATAACCCTAACCCAACTGGTCCCTCTGCCCTCTCTGAGGATATATATAACCCTAACCCTAACCCAACTGGTCCCTCTGCCCTCTCTGAGGATATATATAACCCTAACCCAACTGGTCCCTCTGCCCTCTCTGAGGATATATATAACCCTAACCCAACTGGTCCCTCTGCCCTCTCTGAGGATATATATAACCCTAACCCAACTGGTCCCTCTGTTCTCTCTGAGGATATATATAACCCTAACCCAACTGGTCCCTCTGCCCTCTCTGAGGATATATATAACCCTAACCCAACTGGTCCCTAAACCCTCTCTGAGGATATGTATAACCCTAACCCTAACCCAACTGGTCCCTCTGCCCTCTCTGAGGATATATATAACCCTAACCCAACTGGTCCCTCTGCCCTCTCTGATGATATATATAACCCTAACCCAACTGGTCCCTCTGCCCTCTCTGATGATATATATAACCCTAACCCAACTGGTCCCTCTGCTCTCTCTGAAGATATATATAACGCTAACCCAACTGGTCCCTCTGCCCTCTCTGAGAATATATATAACCCTAACCCAACTGGTCCCTCTGCCCTCTCTGAGGATATATATAACCCTAACCCAACTGGTCCCTCTGCCCTCTCTGAGGATATATATAATGCTAACCCTAACCCAACTGGTCCCTCTGCCCTCTCTGAGGATATATATAACCCTAACCCAACTGGTCCCTCTGCCCTCTCTGAGGATATATATATAACGCTAACCCTAACCCAACTGGTCCCTCTGCCCTTTCTGAGGATATATATAATGCTAACCCTAACCCAACTGGTCCCTCTGCCCTCTCTGAGGATATATATAACGCTAACCCTAACCCAACTGGTCCCTCTGCCCTTTCTGAGGATATATATAATGCTAACCCTAACCCAATTGGTCCCTCTGCCCTCTCTGAGGATATATATAACGCTAACCCAACTGGTCCCTCTGCCCTCTCTGAGGATATATATAATGCTAACCCAACTGGTCCCTCTGCCCTCTCTGAGGATATATATAACCCTAACCCAATTGGTCCCTCTGCCCTCTCTGAGGATATATATAACCCTAACCCAACTGGTCCCTCTGTCCTCTCTGAGGATATATATAACCCTAACCCAACTGGTCCCTCTGCCCTCTCTGAGGATATATATAACCCTAACCCAACTGGTCCCTCTGCCCTCTCTGAGGATATATATAACCCTAACCCAACTGGTCCCTCTGCCCTCTCTGAGGATATATATAACCCTAACCCAACTGGTCCCTCTGCTCTCTCTGAGGATATATATAACCCTAACCCAACTGGTCCCTCTGCCCTCTCTGAGGATATATATAACCCTAACCCAACTGGTCCCTCTGCCCTCTCTGAGGATATATATAACCCTAACCCAACTGGTCCCTCTGCCCTCTCTGATGATATATATATATAACCCTAACCCAACTGGTCCCTCTGCCCTCTCTGAGGATATATATAACAATAACCCTAACCCAACTGGTCCCTCTGCTCTCTCTGAGGATATATATAACACTAACCCAACTGGTCCCTCTGCTCTCTCTGAGGATATATATAACCCTAACCCAACTGGACCCTCTGCCCTCTCTGAGGATATATATAACCCTAACCCAACTGGTCCCTCTGCCCTCTCTGAGGATATATATAACCCTAACCCAACTGGTCCCTCTGCCCTCTCTGAGGATATATATAACCCTAACCCTAACCCAACTGGTCCCTCTGCCCTCTCTGAGGATATATATAACCCTAACCCAACTGGTCCCTCTGCCCTCTCTGAGGATATATATAACCCTAACCCAACTGGTCCCTCTGCCCTCTCTGAGGATATATATAACCCTAACCCAACTGGTCCCTCTGCTCTCTCTGAGGATATATATAACCCTAACCCAACTGGTCCCTCTGCCCTCTCTGAGGATATATATAACCCTAACCCAACTGGTCCCTCTGCCCTCTCTGAGGATATATATAATGCTAACCCAACTGGTCCCTCTGCCCTCTCTGAGGATATATATAACCCTAACCCAACTGGTCCCTCTGCCCTCTCTGAGGATATATATAACCCTAACCCAACTGGTCCCTCTGCCCTCTCTGAGGATATATATAACCCTAACCCAACTGGTCCCTCTGCTCTCTCTGAGGATATATATAACGCTAACCCAACTGGTCCCTCTGCCCTCTCTGAGAATATATATAACCCTAACCCAACTGGTCCCTCTGCCCTCTCTGAGGATATATATAACCCTAACCCAACTGGTCCCTCTGCCCTCTCTGAGGATATATATAATGCTAACCCTAACCCAACTGGTCCCTCTGCCCTCTCTGAGGATATATATAACGCTAACCCTAACCCAACTGGTCCCTCTGCCCTTTCTGAGGATATATATAATGCTAACCCTAACCCAACTGGTCCCTCTGCCCTCTCTGAGGATATATATAATGCTAACCCTAACCCAACTGGTCCCTCTGCCCTTTCTGAGGATATATATAATGCTAACCCTAACCCAACTGGTCCCTCTGCCCTGTCTGAGGATATATATAACCCTAACCCAACTGGTCCCTCTGCCCTCTCTGAGGATATATATAACCCTAACCCTAACCCAACTGGTCAATCTGCTCTCTCTGAGGATATATATAACCCTAACCCTAACCCAACTGGTCCCTCTGCCCTCTCTGAGGATATATATAACCCTAACCCTAACCCAACTGGTCCCTCTGCTCTCTCTGAGGATATATATAACCCTAACCCTAACCCAACTGGTCCCTCTGCCCTCTCTGAGGATATGTATAACCCTAACCCAACTGGTCCCTCTGCCCTCTCTGAGGATATATATAACCCTAAACCAACTGGTCCCTCTGCCCTCTCTGAGGATATATATAACCCTAACCCTAACCCAACTGGTCCCTCTGCCCTTTCTGAGGATATATATAACCCTAACCCAACTGGTCCCTCTGCCCTCTCTGAGGATATATATAACGCTAACCCAACTGGTCCCTCTGCCCTCTCTGAGGATATATATAACCCTAACCAACTGGTCCCTCTGCTCTCTCTGAGGATACATATAACGCTAACCCAACTGGTCCCTCTGCCCTCTCTGAGGATATATATAATGCTAACCCAACTGGTCCCTCTGCCCTTTCTGAGGATATATATAATGCTAACCCTAACCCAATTGGTCCCTCTGCCCTCTCTGAGGATATATATAACGCTAACCCAACTGGTCCCTCTGCCCTCTCTGAGGATATATATAATGCTAACCCAACTGGTCCCTCTGCCCTCTCTGAGGATATATATAACCCTAACCCAACTGGTCCCTCTGCCCTCTCTGAGGATATATATAACCCTAACCCAACTGGTCCCTCTGCCCTCTCTGAGGATATATATAACCCTAACCCAACTGGTCCCTCTGCCCTCTCTGAGGATATATATAACCCTAACCCAACTGGTCCCTCTGCCCTCTCTGAGGATATATATAACCCTAACCCAACTGGTCCCTCTGCCCTCTCTGAGGATATATATAACCCTAACCCAACTGGTCCCTCTGCTCTCTCTGAGGATATATATAACCCTAACCCAACTGGTCCCTCTGCCCTCTCTGAGGATAAATATAACCCTAACCCAACTGGTCCCTCTGCCCTCTCTTATGATATATATATATAACCCTAACCCAACTGGTCCCTCTGCCCTCTCTGAGGATATATATAATGCTAACCCAACTGGTCCCTCTGCCCTCTCTGAGGATATATATAACCCTAACCCAACTGGTCCCTCTGCCCTCTCTGAGGATATATATAACGCTAACCCTAACCCAACTGGTCCCTCTGCCCTTTCTGAGGATATGTATAATGCTAACCCTAACCCAATTGGTCCCTCTGCCCTCTCTGAGGATATATATAACGCTAACCCAACTGGTCCCTCTGCCCTCTCTGAGGATATATATAATGCTAACCCAACTGGTCCCTCTGCCCTCTCTGAGGATATATATAACCCTAACCCAACTGGTCCCTCTGCCCTCTCTGAGGATATATATAACCCTAACCCAACTGGTCCCTCTGCCCTCTCTGAGGATATATATAACCCTAACCCAACTGGTCCCTCTGCCCTCTCTGAGGATATATATAACCCTAACCCAACTGGTCCCTCTGCCCTCTCTGAGGATATATATAACCCTAACCCAACTGGTCCCTCTGCCCTCTCTGAGGATATATATAACCCTAACCCAACTGGTCCCTCTGCTCTCTCTGAGGATATATATAACCCTAACCCAACTGGTCCCTCTGCCCTCTCTGAGGATATATATAACCCTAACCCAACTGGTCCCTCTGCCCTCTCTGAGGATATATATAACCCTAACCCAACTGGTCCCTCTGCCCTCTCTGATGATATATATATATAACCCTAACCCAACTGGTCCCTCTGCCCTCTCTGAGGATATATATAACCCTAACCCTAACCCAACTGGTCCCTCTGCCCTCTCTGAGGATATATATAACCCTAACCCAACTGGTCCCTCTGCCCTCTCTGAGGATATGTATAACCCTAACCCTAACCCAACTGGTCCCTCTGCCCTCTCTGAGGATATATATAACCCTAACCCAACTGGTCCCTCTGCCCTCTCTGATGATATATACAACCCTAACCCAACTGGTCCCTCTGCCCTCTCTGATGATATACATAACCCTAACCCAACTGGTCCCTCTGCCCTCTCTGAGGATATATATAATGCTAACCCAACTGGTCCCTCTGCCCTCTCTGAGGATATATATAACCCTAACACAACTGGTCCCTCTGCCCTCGCTGAGGATATATATAACCCTAACCCAACTGGTCCCTCTGCCCTCTCTGAGGATATATATAACCCTAACCCAACTGGTCCCCTCTGCTCTCTCTGAGGATATATATAACGCTAACCCAACTGGTCCCTCTGCCCTCTCTGAGAATATATATAACCCTAACCCAACTGGTCCCTCTGCCCTCTCTGAGGATATATATAACGCTAACCCAACTGGTCCCTCTGCCCTCTCTGAGAATATATATAACCCTAACCCAACTGGTCCCTCTGCCCTCTCGGAGGATATATATAACCCTAACCCAACTGGTCCCTCTGCCCTCTCTGAGGATATATATAATGCTAACCCTAACCCAACTGGTCCCTCTGCCCTCTCTGAGGATATATATAACCCTAACCCAACTGGTCCCTCTGCCCTCTCTGAGGATATATATAACGCTAACCCTAACCCAACTGGTCCCTCTGCCCTTTATGAGGATATATATAATGCTAACCCTAACCCAACTGGTCCCTCTGCCCTCTCTGAGGATATATATAACGCTAACCGTAACCCAACTGGTCCCTCTGCCCTTTCTGAGGATATATATAATGCTAACCCTAACTCAACTGGTCCCTCTGCCCTCTCTGAGGATATATATAACTCTAACCCAACTGGTCCCTCTGCCCTCTCTGAGGATATATATAACGCTAACCCTAACCCAACTGGTCCCTCTGCTCTCTCTGAGGATATATATAACCCTAACCCAACTGGTCCCTCTGCCCTCTCTGAGGATATATATAACCCTAACCCTAACCCAACTGGTCCCTCTGCCCTCTCTGAGGATATGTATAACCCTAACACAACTGGTCTCTCTGCCCTCTCTGAGGATATATATAACCCTAAACCAACTGGTCCCTCTGCCCTCTCTGAGGATATATATAACCCTAACCCTAACCCAACTGGTCCCTCTGCCCTCTCTGAGGATATATATAACCCTAACCCAACTGGTCCCTCTGCCCTCTCTGAGGATATATATAACGCTAACCCAACTGGTCCCTCTGCCCTCTCTGAGGATATATATAACCCTAACCAACTGGTCCCTCTGCTCTCTCTGAGGATACATATAACGCTAACCCAACTGGTCCCTCTGCCCTCTCTGAGGATATATATAATGCTAACCCAACTGGTCCCTCTGCCATCTCTGAGGATATATATAACCCTAACCCAACTGGTCCCTCTGCCCTCTCTGAGGATATATATAATGCTAACCCTAACCCAACTGGTCCCTCTGCCCTCTCTGAGGATATATATAATGCTAACCCAACTTTTCCCTCTGCCCTCTCTGAGGATATATATAACCCTAACCCAACTGGTCCCTCTGCCCTCTCTGAGGATATATATAATGCTAACCCAACTGGTCCCTCTGCCCTCTCTGAGGATATATATAACCCTAACCCAACTGGTCCCTCTAACCTCTCTGAGGATATATATAACCCTAACCCAACTTGTCCCTCTGCCCTCTCTGAGGATATATATAACCCTAACCCAACTGGTCCCTCTGCCCTCTCTGAGGATATATATAACCCTAACCCAACTGGTCCCTCTGCCCTCTCTGATGATATATATAACCCTAACCCAACTGGTCCCTCTGCCCTCTCTGAGGATATATATAATGCTAACCCAACTGGTCCCTCTGCCCTCTCTGAGGATATATATAACCCTAACCCAACTGGTCCCTCTGCCCTCTCTGAGTATATATAAAACCCTAACCCAACTGGTCCCTCTGCCCTCTCTGAGGATATATATAACCCTAACCCAACTGGTCCCTCTGCCCTCTCTGAGGATATATATATAACCCTAACCCAACTGGTCCCTCTGCCCTCTCTGAGGATATATATAACCCTAACCCAACTGGTCCCTCTGCCCTCTCTGAGGATATATATAACCCTAACCCTAACCCAACTGGTCCCTCTGCCCTCTCTGAGGATATATATAACCCTAACCCAACTGGTCCCTCTGCCCTCTCTGAGGATATATATAACCCTAACCCTAACCCAACTGGTCCCTCTGCCCTCTCTGAGGATATATATAACCCTAACCCAACTGGTCCCTCTGCCCTCTCTGAAGATATATATAACCCTAACCCAACTGGTCCCTCTGCCCTCTCTGAGGATATATATAACCCTAACCCAACTGGTCCCTCTGCCCTCTCTGAGGATATATATAACCCTAACCCAACTGGTCCCTCTGCCCTCTCTGAGGATATATATAACCCTAACCTAACTGGTCCCTCTGCCCTCTCTGAGGATATATATAACCATAACCAACTGGTCCCTCTGCCCTCTCTGAGGATATATATAACCCTAACCCAACTGGTCCCTCTGCCCTCTCTGATGATATGTATAACAATAACCCAACTGGTCCCTCTGCCCTCTCTGAGAATATATATATATAACCCTAACCCTAACCCAACTGGTCCCTCTGCCCTCTCTGAGGATATATATAACGCTAACCCAACTGGTCCCTCTGCCCTCTCTGAGGATATATATATATAACCCTAACCCTAACCCAACTGGTCCCTCTGCCCTCTCTGAGGATATATTTGTATAACCCTAACCCAACTGGTCCCTCTGCCCTCTCTGAGAATATATATATATAACCCTAACCCTAACCCAACTGGTCCCTCTGCCCTCTCTGAGGATATATATAACGCTAACCCAACTGGTCCTTCTGCCCTCTCTGAGGATATATATAACCCTAACCCAACTGGTCCCTCTGCCCTCTCTGAGGATATATATAACGCTAACCCTAACCCAACTGGTCCCTCTGCCCTCTCTGAGGATATATATAACCCTAACCCAACTGGTCCCTCTGCCCTCTCTGAGGATATATATAACCCTAACCCAACTGGTCCCTCTGCCCTCTCTGAGGATATATATAACCCTAACCCAACTGGTCCCTCTGCCCTCTCTGAGGATATATATAACCCTAACCCAACTGGTCCCTCTGCCCTCTCTGAGGATATATATAACCCTAACCCAACTGGTCCCTCTGCCCTCTCTGAGGATATATATAACGCTAACCCTAACCCAACTGGTCCCTCTGCCCTCTCTGAGGATATATATAACCCTAACCCAACTGGTCCCTCTGCCCTCTCTGAGGATATATATAACCCTAACCCAACTGGTCCCTCTGCCCTCTCTGAGGATATATATATATATATATAACCCTAACCCAACTGGTCCCTCTGCCCTCTCTGAGGATATATATAACCCTAACCCAACTGGTCCCTCTGCCCTCTCTGAGGATATATATAACCCTAACCCAACTGGTCCCTCTGCCCTCTCTGAGGATATATATAACGCTAACCCAACTTGTCCCTCTGCTCTCTCTGAGGATATATATAACCCTAACCCAACTGGTCCCTCTGCCCTCTCTGATGATATATATATAACCCTAACCCAACTGGTCCCTCTGCCCTCTCTGAGGATATATATAACCCTAACCCAACTGGTCCCTCTGCCCTCTCTGAGGATATATATATATATATAACCCTAACCCAACTGGTCCCTCTGCCCTCTCTGATGATATATATAACCCTAACCCAACTGGTCCTTCTGCTCTCTCTGAGGATATATATAACGCTAACCCTAACCCAACTGGTCCCTCTGCCCTCTCTGAGGATATATATAACCCTAACCCAACTGGTCCCTCTGCCCTCTCTGAGGATATATATAACCTTAACCCAACTGGTCCCTCTGATCTCTCTGAGGATATATATAACCCTAACCAACTGGTCCCTCTGCCCTCTCTGAGGATATATATAACGCTAACCCAACTGGTCCCTCTGCCCTCTCTGAGGATATGTATAACCCTAACCCAACTGGTGCCTCTGCCCTCTCTGAGGATATATAAAACACTAACCCAACTGGTCCCTCTGCCCTCTCTGAGAATATATATATATAACCCTAACCCAACTGGTGCCTCTGCCCTCTCTGAGGATATATATAACCCTAACCCAACTGGTCCCTCTGCCCTCTCTGAGGATATATATATATAACCCTAACCCTAACCCAACTGGTCCCTCTGCCCTCTCTGAGGATATATATATATAACCCTAACCCAACTGGTCCCTCTGCCCTCTCTGAGGATATATATAACCCTAACCCAACTGGTCCCTCTGCCCTCTCTGAGGATATATATAACGCTAACCCAACTGGTCCCTCTGCCCTCTCTGAGGATATATATAACCCTAACCCAACTGGTCCCTCTGCCCTCTCTGAGGATATATATAATGCTAACCCAACTGGTCCCTCTGCCCTCTCTGAGGATATATATAACCCTAACCCAACTGGTCCCTCTGCCCTCTCTGAGGATATATATAACCCTAACCCTAACCCAACTGGTCCCTCTGCCCTCTCTGATGATATATATAACCCTTACCCAACTGGTCCCTCTGCTCTCTCTGAGGATATATATAACGCTAACCCAACTGGTCCCTCTGCCCTCTCTGAGGATATATATAACCCTAACCAACTGGTCCCTCTGCCCTCTCTGAGGATATATATAACCCTAACCCAACTAGTCCCTCTGCTCTCTCTGAGGATATATATAATGCTAACCCAACTGGTCCCTCTGCCCTCTCTGAGGATATATATAACCCTAACCCAACTGGTCCCTCTGCCCTCTCTGAGGATATATATAACCCTAACCCAACTGGTCCCTCTGCCCTCTCTGAGGATATATATAACCCTAACCCTAACCCAACTGGTCCCTCTGCCCTCTCTGAGGATATATATAACCCTAACCCAACTGGTCCCTCTGCCCTCTCTGAGGATATATATAACCCTAACCCTAACCCAACTGGTCCCTCTGCCCTCTTTGAGGATATATATAACCCTAACCCAACTGGTCCCTCTGCCCTCTCTGAGGATATATATAACCCTAACCCTAACCCAACTGGTCCCTCTGCCCTCTCTGAGGATATATATAACCCTAACCCAACTGGTCCCTCTGCCCTCTCTGAGGATATATATAACCCTAACCCAACTGGTCCCTCTGCCCTCTCTGAGGATATATATAACCCTAACCCTAACCCAACTGGTCCCTCTGCCCTCTCTGAGGATATATATAACCCTAACCCAACTGGTCCCTCTGCCCTCTCTGAGGATATATATAACCCTAACCCTAACCCAACTGGTCCCTCTGCCCTCTCTGAGGATATATATAACCCTAACCCAACTGGTCCCTCTGCCCTCTCTGAAGATATATATAACCCTAACCCAACTGGTCCCTCTGCCCTCTCTGAGGATATATATAACCCTAACCCAACTGATCCCTCTGCCCTCTCTGAGGATATATATAACCCTAACCCAACTGGTCCCTCTGCCCTCTCTGAGGATATATATAACCCTAACCCAACTGGTCCCTCTGCCCTCTCTGAAGATATATATAACCCTAACCCAACTGGTCCCTCTGCCCTCTCTGAGGATATATATAACCCTAACCCAACTGGTCCCTCTGCCCTCTCTGAGGATATATATAACCCTAACCCAACTGGTCCCTCTGCCCTCTCTGAGGATATATATAACCCTAACCCAACTGGTCCCTCTGCCCTCTCTGAGGATATATATAACCCTAACCCAACTGGTCCCTCTGCCCTCTCTGAGGATATATATAACCCTAACCCAACTGGTCCCTCTGCCCTCTCTGAGGATATATATAACCCTAACCCAACTGGTCCCTCTGCCCTCTCTGAGAATATATATAACCCTAACCCAACTGGTCCCTCTGCCCTCTCTGAGGATATATATAACCCTAACCCAACTGGTCCCTCTGCCCTCTCTGAGGATATATATAACCCTAACCCAACTGGTCCCTCTGCCCTCTCTGAGGATATATATAACGCTAACCCAACTGGTCCCTCTGCCCTCTCTGAGGATATATATAACCCTAACCCAACTGGTCCTTCTGCCCTCTCTGAGGATATATATAACCCTAACCCAACTGGTCCCTCTGCCCTCTCTGAGAATATATATAACGCTAACCCAACTGGTCCCTCTGCCCTCTCTGAGAATATATATATATAACCCTAACACTAACCCTAACCCTAACCCTAAACTCTATGAGGCATTAGTCCTTTATCTCTCACTCAATCTAACTGTCCTCTGCAGTCAATGACCAAAAGGGCCCCCTTTGGCTTTATGGGTGGAATTATATTTATATTTTCATAATTTCATAATTAATAAAGATTATTTTCTTTTAAAATGACGAAAATCCTGTGTTTCTATGTTAAACAGTTTTGTTATATTTCAGTCTTCTGTGATGTATATAAATTGTAATATAGGGATGCAAACTCAACATGTAATACATTTCAATTCTATATCTCACATGGTACAGGTCTCCCATTATCGTGTGTGTGAGGTCTATACTTTGGTTTCAAAGTAGATATGTTTAAGACTACCAATTATCCCTCTGTGTGACCCTGATTTAGTCCACTGCAGTAAAAGGTTAAGAATGATCTTCTGACAAAAAGGGCCTTGGTTTTTCTCACTGGGAGGACATGTAATCTCAGCAGCCTCTTGTCAGTAGAATGCATTTCCAAGAGGGGAATAAAAGGCTCTATAGAGTTAGACATAAAGTACAGATTAATAAAGGAACAGGAAGATCCAGCTAGCTGTCCTCTGCTCAATCTAGCTGTCCTCTGCTGAATCTCACTGTCCTCTGCTGAATCTAACTGTCCTCTGCTCAATCTAACTGTCTTCTGCTGAAACTCACTGTCCTCTGCTGAATCTAACTGTCCTCTGCTGAATCTAACTGTCCTCTGCTCAATCTAACTGTCCTCTGCTCAATCTAACTGTCCTCTGCTCAATCTAGCTGTCCTCTGCTGAATCTCACTGTCCTCTGCTGAATCTAACTGTCCTCTGCTCAATCTAACTGTCCTCTGCTCAATCTCACTGTCCTCTGCTGAATCTAACTGTCCTCTGCTCAATCTAGCTGTCCTCTGCTCAATCTAGCTGTCCTCTGCTCAATCTAGCTGTCCTCTGCTGAATCTCACTGTCCTCTGCTGAATCTAACTGTCCTCTGCTCAATCTAACTGTCCTCTGCTCAATCTAACTGTCCTCTGCTTAATCTAACTGTCCTCTGCTCAATCTAACTGTCTTCTGCTGAATCTCACTGTCCTCTGCTGAAACTAACTGTCCTCTGCTCAATCTAACTGTCCTCTGATGAATCTAACTGTCCTCTGCTCAATCTAACTGTCTTCTGCTGAATCTCACTGTCCTCTGCTGAATCTAACTGTCCTCTGCTCAATTTAACTGTCCTCTGCTCAATCTAACTGTCCTCTGCTCAATCTAACTGTCCTCTGCTCAATCTAACTATGAGTAACTGTCCTGTCCCCACTAGCAGGAAGCTAGCAGTCCATGAGTAACGCTGTCCTCTACCCACTCACACAGAAATCACTCACACAGAAATCCCTCACACAGAAATACCTCACACAGAAATCCCTCACACAGAACAACAGAAAGAGGAACATAACACCACTGGAGAGGATAAATACAGTCTAACATAAGACAGAAAAGGCCTTTGAATTTCAAGGCTTTGAAATAGATGGAAAAAATGATGAAGAGACACATCCAGCTTTGTCAGAGAATATGTGGAAAGAAAAATACAAAACACAGCTTTCATGACTTTCAGAAATGTCTGATTATGTGACATATTTATACAGCAAGACATTACTGTTTTGACAACCTCCCGAGTGGCGCAGTGGTCTAAGGCTGTGCCACTAGAGATACTGGTTCTAATCCAGGCTCTGTCGAAGCCGGCCGCGACTGGGAGACCCATGATGCGGTGCACAATTGGTCCAGGGTAGGGGAGAGAATGGCCGGCAGGGATGTAGCTCAGTTGGTAGATCATGGCGTTTGAAACGCCGTGGTTGTGGGTTCAATTCCCAAGGGGGGCCAGTATGAAAAAATTAAAAATTCATGTATGCACTCACTATAAGTCGCTTTGGATAAGAGCGTCTGCTAAATGACTTAAATGTAAATTACAATACAGTTCAAGATGTGATTTTTTGTCTTTTGCATCCACATAAACCAAGGTTGAACTTTAACACTGTACTGTAATGCGGTTACCTGCTGTTAGCCTGAATAAGAAATAAAATCTCTCAAAAATAAATAAAGACAAGTTGTAGAAGTTGTGATCACACCCTGCTAACAGATTGACATGTTACCATCAGCCTCCCCTTAGTACCATTTACAGATTGACATGATACCATCAGCCTCCCCTTAGTACCACTAACAGATTGACATGATACCATCAGCCTCCCCTTAGTACCACTAACAGATTGACATGATACCATCAGCCTCCCCTTAGTACCACTAACAGATTGACATGATACCATCAGCCTCCCCTTAGTACCACTAACAGATTGACATGATACCATCAGCCTCCCCTTAGTACCACTAACAGATTTTTATTTTTATTTTTTATTTTTCACCTTTATTTAACCAGGTAAGCCAGTTGAGAACAAGTTCTCATTTACAACTGCGACCTGGCCAAGATAAAGCAAAGCAGTGCGATAAAAACAACAACACAGAGTTACATATGTGGTAAAACAAAACATAAAGTCAAAAATACAACAGAAAATATATATACAGTGTGTGCAAATGTATCAAGTTAAGGAGGTAAGGCAATAAATAGGCTATAGTGCAAAATAATTACAATTAGTATTAACACTGGAATGATAGATGTGCAAAAGATGTGCAAATAGAGATACTGGGGAGCAAATGAGCAAAATAAATAACAATATGGGGATGAGGTAGTTGGGTGGGCTAATTTCAGATGGGCTGTGTACAGGTGCAGTGATCGGTAAGCTGCTCTGACAACTGATGCTTAAAGTTAGTGAGGGAGATAAGAGTCTCCAGCTTCAGAGATTTTTGCAATTCGTTCCAGTCATTGGCAGCAGAGAACTAGAAGGAATGGCGGCCAAAGGAGGTGTTGGCTTTGGGGATGACCAGTGAGATATACCTGCTCGAGCGCAGACTACGGGTGGGTGTTGCTATGGTAACCAATGAGCTAAGATAAGGCAGGGATTTGCCTAGCAGTAATTTATAGATGGCCTGGAGCCAGTGGGTTTGACGACGAACATGTAGTGAGGACCAGCCAACAAGAGTGTACAGGTCACAGTGGTGGGTAGTGTATGGGGCTTTGGAGACAAAACGGATGGCACTGTGATAGACTACATCCAATTTGCTGAGTAGAGTGTTGGAGGCTATTTTGTAAATGACATCGCCGAAGTCAAGGATTGGTAGGATAGTCCGTTTTACGAGGGCATGTTTGGCAGCATGAGTGAAGGAGGCTTTGTTGCGAAGTAGGAAGCCGATTCTAGATTTAACTTTGGATTGGAGATTCTTAATGTGAGTCTGGAAGGAGAGTTTACAGTCTAACCAGACACCCAGGTATTTGTAGTTGTCCACATACTCTAAGTCAGACCCGTCAAGAGTAGTGATTCTAGTCGGGTGGGCGGGTGCCAGCAGCGTTCGATTGAAGAGCATGCATTTAGTTTTACTAGTGTTTAAGAGCAGTTGGAGGCTACTGAAGGAGTGTTGTATGGCATTGAAGCTCATTTGGAGGTTTGTTAACACAGTGTCCAATGAAGGGCCAGATGTATACAAAATGGTGTCGTCTGCGTAGAGGTGGATCTGAGAGTCACCAGCAGCAAGAGTGACATCATTGATATACACAGAGAAAAGAGTCAGCCCGAGAATTGAACCCTGTGGCACCCCCATAGAGACTGCCATAGGTCCAGACAACAGGCCCTCCGATTTGACACATTGAACTCTATCTGAGAAGTAGTTGGTGAACCAGGCGAGGCAGTCATTTGAGAAACCAAGGCTATTTAGTCTGCCAATAAGAATGCGGTGGTTGACAGAGTCGAAAGCCTTGGCCAGGTCGATGAAGACGGCTGCACAGTACTGTCTATTATCGATCGCGGTTATAATATTGTTTAGGACCTTGAGCGTGGCTGAAGTGCACCCATGACCAGCTCGAAAACCGGATTGCATAGCAGAGAAGGTACGGTGGGATTCGAAATGGTCGGTGATCTGTTTGTTAACTTGGCTTTCAAATACTTTCGAAAGGCAGGGCAGGATGGATATAGGTGGGTGCATAGCTGGTGGCCGGGGTAGTGGTAGCCAGGTGGAACGCATGGCCAGCCGTAGCAAAATGCTTGTTGAAATTCTCGATTATTGTAGATTTATCGGTGGTGATAGTGTTTCCTAGCCTCAGTGCAGTGGGCAGCTGGGAGGAAGTGCTCTTATTCTCCATGGACTTTACAGTGTCCCAAAACTTTTTGGAGTTAGTGCTACAGGATGCACATTTCTGTTTGAAAAAGCTAGCCTTTGCTTTCCTTACTGCTTGTGTATATTGGTTCCTAACTTCCCTGAAAAGTTGCATATCGCGGGGGCTATTTGTTGCTAATGCAGTACGCCACAGGATGTTTTTGTGCTGGTCAAGGGCAGTCAAGTCTGAGGAGAACCAGGGGCTATATCTGTTCTTAGTTCTGTATTTTTTGAATGGGGCATGTTTATTTAAGATTGAGAGGAAATTACTTTTAAAGAACAACCAGGCATCCTCGACTGACGGAATGAGATCTATATCCATCCAGGATACCTGGGCCAGGTCAATTAGGAAGGCCTGCTCGCTAAAGTGTTTTAGGGAGCGTTTGACAGTGATGAGGGGTGGTCGTTTGACCGCGGACCCGTTACGGACGCAGGCAAAAAGGCAGTGATCGCTGAGATCCTGGTTGAAGACAGCGAGGTGTATTTAGAGGGTAAGTTAGTCAGGATGATATCTATGAGGGTGCCCATGTTTACGGATTTAGGGTTGTACCTGGTAGGTTTGTTGATAATTTGTGTGAGATTGAGGGCATCTAGTTTGGATTGTAGGATGGCCGGGGTGTTAAGCATATCCCAATTTAGGTCACCAAGCAGTACGAACTCTGAGGATAAATGGGGGGCAATCAATTCACATATGGTGTCCAGGGCACAGCTGGGGGCTGAGGGGGGTCTGTAGCAAGCGGCAACAGTGAGAGACTTATTTCTGGAAAGGTGGATTTTTAGAAGTAGAAGCTCAAACTGTTTGGGCACAGACCTGGATAGTCTGATAGAGCTCTGCAGGCTATCTCTACAGTAGATTGCAACTCCACCCCCTTTGTCAGTTCTATCTAGATGGAAAATGTTATAGTTGGGGATGGAAATTTCAGATTTTTTTGTGGCCTTCCTAAGCCAGGATTCAGACACTGCTAGAACATCAGGGTTGGCGGAGTGTGCTAACGCAGTGAATAACTCAAACTTAGGAAGGAGACTTCTGATATTAACATGTAAGAAACAAAGGTTTTTATGGTTACAGAAGTCATCAAATGATAGCGCCTGGGGAGTAGGAGTGATACTGAGGGCTGCAGGGCCTGGGTTAGCCTCTACATCACCAGAGGAACAGAGGAGGACTAGAATAAGGATACGGCTAAAGGCTTTAAGAATTGGTCTTCTAGTGCGTTGGGTACATAGAATAAAGGGGTCAGAATTCCGGGCGTTGTAGAAAAGATTCAGGGCATTATGTACAGACAAGGATATGGAAGGATATGAGTAAAGTGGAGGTAAACCTAAGCGTTGGGTAACAATGAAAGAGATAGCATCACTGGAGGCACCGATTGAGTCGGTCTCCGCGTGTATGGGGGGTGGGACAAAGGAGCTATCTACGGCAGGTTTAGCTGGGCTGGGGGATCTACATTGAAATAGTACAATAAGAAATAACCGAAACAGCAATAAGCAAACCATATTGACATGGGAGAGAGGCATAAAGCAATCACAGGTGTTATTCGAGAGAGCTAAGACAACAGCTGGTAATGTCGACAAAGTTTGGGCTGAGGCTAAACATAAACAGGATGCGGTACCGTATAAAGGAACAGTCCAGCAGGCATCAGCTGTATAGCTGAGTTATCATAAGCTCCGGTGAACAGCAATAGGAGAGTTCAGAGGTAGTTCGGGGGCTGCTAAAGCACTAGCGAGCAAGAGGCCATGGCTAGCGTGTGTTAGCGGGCTGGGGCTAGCAGATGGAACCTTCGTGGTCGACGTCGTAACGGGAAGCCTGTTGTAACCACATCAGACGATTTCGTCGGCAGACCAGTCGTGTTGGATCGGCGGGGCTCCGTGTCAACACTAGGTGGTCCCGTCCGGTTGACAGAGAAGTAGATAGCCGGGAGATGGGCCTACCTCAGGCTGATTAGCCAAACCACAACGTCCATTTTGTTGCAGCTAGCTGGTAGCGATGAATCCGGTGTTAAAGGTCCAGTGATTCAGTGATTCCGGCAGCAAATCCGATAGGTTCTGGGTCGATAACGCGCTGTGCAGACAGTGCAGACTGGCCGATAATAGTCCAGGCTAGAGCTGGCTGGTAGGTGGTGCAGGCCACGGACAATGGTGAAAAACCGCTAACGGTAGCTAATAGCAACTAGCTAGTTAGCTGGCTACTCCCGTCCGGTAGGCCGAGAGGTAGATAGCCGGGATATGGGCCTGGCTCTAGGCTAGCTCGAGGCTAACTGGTGCTTGCATCGGGGGCAGTGGTGATTAGCCAAACAGCAACATCCATTCGGTTGCGGCTAGCTAGTTGCGATCCGGTGATTAATGTCCAGTGATTAAATTATTCCGGCAGGAAATCCAATGTTCTGGGTGAAATACCGCTAACTGTGGCTAATAGCAAGTAGCTAGTTAGATGGCTAGCTAGTTTCAACTGGAGATTCTAGATAAAAGGTAAGTCAATAATAAAATCCGTTCCACATTGAGTGAGGCAGGTTGCAGGAAAGTATATTTTGTAGAAGGATGAAAGTCTGATAGGGAAATATGTACGAAAAAAACAAAAGCAAAAACAGGCTATTTACAGACACACGACAAGAACAGGACTGCACTGCTACGCCATCTTGGATCAAAGAGATTGACATGATACCATCAGCCTCCCCTTAGTACCACTAACAGATTGACATGATACCATCAGCCTCCCCTTAGTACCACTAACAGATTGACATGATACCATCAGCCTCCGCTTAGTACCACTAACAGATTGACATGATACCATCAGCCTCCCCTTAGTACCACTAACATATTAACATGATACCATCAGCCTCCCCTTAGTACCACTAACAGATTGACATGATACCATCAGCCTTCCCTTAGTCCCACTAACAGATTGCAGTATCAGTATGTGGTACTGGCAAGAATTGTATACGTTTGCAATTTAATAATGTCACCTTAATCAGTCATCTGAAAGCACAGTTCACATCCGTCAAGCTCACGGTAACCACAACATCAACATCCCCCCTCCTCCTCCTCCCCCTCCTCCTCCTCCTCCCCTTCCTCCTCCTCCTCCTCCTCCTCCTCCTCCTCCCCCTCCTCCTCCTCCTCCTCCCCTCCACTCCATCCCTACACACAGTAACACACAACTCTTGCATCACAGTGACAAGTGAGCATGGTATGAGACATTGGTGGGACAGAGCTCAATGGTGATTAGTCTCTCGGCACATCAAGGTGCTACAGGCGTTACAAGCTCCACACACCTCCGACTGAAAATAAAAAATGCTTTTGTCATCTGTCCTAGGCTTGCCTTCATTGCCAGATGAGGATGGATACAGACGTCATTGACACAGGAAGGCCGTTTCATATTGACCCCACATCAAACTCTCTCTAGTCTCTGTCTGACGAGATCATGGTAGACATGACAGGCCTTGTAGCCAATGAGAGACAGGAAACGGGTGTGTTTTTCTCTTTGTGTTCTACTAGGACTTTATCAATGGAATCATCATACCTTTTCTAGTTGGGATTTACAAAGCACTACATTTACATTAAATTTTAGTCATTTAGCAGACGCTCTTATCCAGAGCGACTTACAGGAGCAATTAGGATTAAGTGCCTTGCTCAAGGGCACATCAACAGATTTTTTTCACCTAGTCGGCGAATAGAACCAGCGACCTTTCGGTTACTGGCACAACGCTCTTAACCACTAAGCTACCTGCCGCCCGCACTACAATGTATATATCATTTTACAAGCAGATCAGCACCTACACAGACTATCCTCCAATAATAATTCTAAAAGTACAACAGAACGTTTGGTGAATAAGTGAATATTAGCAGGTTGACATGTCCTTATCAACTCCAGAAACACTGAAAAATCTGGGAAAGGATGGAGCTGACCACTATAAGATAGAAACCATGTGTTTGTTGCAGCTGCAGTCAGTCTCAGACCAATATAGAAACATGTGATTGTTCCAGCTGTGGTCTGCTTTTTGACAAATCCATCATCTCTCCTTCTACAGTGAGTCCAGCGAGTCCAGGGAGCCAAGGGAGGGGCAGATATTGCCATGATCCCTCTTCAATTTCACGGAGGGCAGGAACCGGGTCACCACATACTATCCACAGTCCATGGTGATTAATTTCCAGACTGACCGGGGATGCATCCCAAATGGACCCTATTCCCCATTTAGTGTACTCCTTTAGACAAGAGCCCTGTTCAAAAGTGGTGAGCTTTAGTCAAAGTAGTGCACTATATAGGGAATAGGGTGCCATTTGGGATGCAACAAGGGATGTTACCAAGCAGGAAGCCTTCATGGCCATGCTGTCTGAAGGGCAGGTTGAGCTGGGCAGAGACAGGGATGGAGCACCCCGATGAAGCTGTAGTAACAACACTGACTTTCACCTTCCAAAGGTGAATTGATAAAAAAAAATATACAACAAGATGTACATTGGGGCCCCAGATTATAGAGCTTAAAAGCTTGAATTAAAACACTTGTTTTCAAAGTGGTCCAACTTTTAGCATTTGATTTAGCTTGCCAATGTACCTGATGGGAAGGGTTTGTATTTCCTGGACTAGTCAGCATTTCACTGTTACTCTACACCTGTTGTTTAACAAGCATGTGACAAATACGTTTGATTTGACTAGTCCATTGGTTCCATTACGACAGACAAGGTCAATTAAACACTGTTAAAGTAATAGGAATAGAATCTGTAATTCTAGTTGTGTGTCTAAAGTATAGTATAATACAATGGAACAAACGCAAACCCTTACCATCTGGTATCCTTCTGATCTAGAAGGATACGCAGTAATTGCAGAATAACTGCAGTGTACTTGTCACGGTTTCGGCCGAGGCTGCCTCTCTCCCTTGTTCGGGCAGGCTTCGGCGTTCGTCGTCTCCGGAATTCTAGCTGCCACCGATAGATGTTTCATGTTCGTTTGCTTTTGTCTGTTTGTTTCCACACCTGTTTCTGTTTTACGTAATTAGTGTCCTATAAGTTTCTCGTTGTGTTTGTCTAGTGTTGTGTATGATTGTTTCCGTCAGTGTTGTGTTTTGCTCGGTTGAGCGTATTTCTCCACTGTGCTGGAGCTTATTTGCACTTGTGTGTGCACCGGTTCATTTTGTCGCACCTGTTAGTGCGCATTTACCTTTCGCCTTCGTGCGTGGTTTGCTGTCGGGCTTAGTTGTCCTGTTGCCTGTGTTGGGCCAGTAATACAGCTTTTGGAACATTCAGTCTGCGTCCTGCATTTGATTCCTACACTACACCTACAACACGCCCTGACAGAATCATACACCAACAATGGAATCAGCAGGAGCCGAAGCAGCCCAGACGAGACTGGAAGCCCAGGTTCGGGACCAGCAAGAGCAGCTCCTGCAGATGGGGACCGCCCTGCAGGAGGTGATTACCACACTCCGAGGCTGGGGTTCGCCTCCACCGCCGCCCGCCCTGCCAGCACCATCGGCCAGCCCGCCCATTCCAGCGCCGGAACCTCGAGGAGTCCGACTATCTCTCCCGAGGGCCTACGACGGGACCGCGGCTGGGTGTCAGGGATTCCTGCTCCAGGTAGAGCTATACCTGGCCACAGTGCACCCGGCACCTTCAGGGCATGAGAGCGTGTCCGCCCTGATCTCCTGCCTGGCCGGAAAAGCGTTGGAGTGGGCCAACGCGGAGTGGAGGAAGATCGACGCCACGACGATTACGTACACCGAGTTCTCCCGCCGCTTCAGGGCGGTGTTTGACCATCCCCCGGAGGGGAAAGCGGCGGGGGAGCGTCTGGTCTTCCTCCGGCAGGGGAGGAGAAGTGCCCAGGAATTCGCGCTCGAATTCCGTACTCTAGCGGCAGATGCAGGGTGGAATGATCGGGCCCTCATTGATCTATACCGATGCAGCCTACGAGAGGACGTCCGTCGGGAGCTGGCTTGTAGGGACACCAGCCTCACTTTCGACCAGCTGGTGGATATGTCCATCAGGCTGGATACCCTGCTGGCTACCCGCGGACGTCCTGCGGAGGGTCCGTCCATTCCACCCTCCAGCGCCTCCGAGCCTTGTCCTATGGAGCTCGGGGGCGCTGGCGCTAGAGAGAGGAGGAGTCGGCAGGCTAGGGGGTCCATCCACTGCACCAACTGTGGTCGGGGAGGACACACCGCGGCTAGGTGCTGGGGATGGCCTCCTAGGGGAGATGACGACAGGTCCCGCACTGGGGATTCCCTCCAGGTGAGTAGGCGCCCCACTCACCCAGAGCTCTCTGTTGCCCATTTTTGTACGCCTGTACGTTTTCCACAGGTAGCACCTCATTCCCAGCATAAGGCGCTGGTAGATTCAGGTGCGGCTGGGAATTTTATTGATAAAAAGTTTTGTTTAGCGTTAGGGATTCCCCTCATTCCTGTAGATGTTCCTTTTCCCGTTCACGCCCTAGATAGTCGTCCGTTGGGTACGGGCTTAATCAGGGAGGTCACGGCGCCACTTAGGATGTGTGCGCAGGGGGATCATCAGGAGATGATTCAGCTGTTCCTGATTGACTCTCCTGCGTATCCGGTGGTGCTGGGCATGCCCTGGTTGAGTACCCATAACCCAGTGATTTCGTGGCAGGAGAGGGCTCTGATGGAGTGGTCTGCTCAGTGTGTGGGTAGATGTTTGGGCGTTTCCGTAAGGGCTACCTCGGTGGAGAGTCCAAACCAGGTGCCCGCATTGCACGTTCCACCTGAGTATGGGGATTTGGCTATTGCGTTTAGTAAGGCGAGGGCGACGCGGTTGCCACCCCATAGGCAGGGGGATTGTGCGATAAACCTCCAGGCAGGAGCTGCGCTCCCACGGAGCCATGTGTATCCTCTGTCTCAGGAGGAGAAGAAAGCTATGGAGATTTACATAGACGAATCGCTGAGACAAGGATACATACGGCCGTCCACTTCCCCCGCGTCCTCGAGTTTCTTTTTCGTGAAGAAAAAGGATGGTGGTTTGCGCCCATGCATCGATTACCGTGGTCTCAATCAGATTACGGTGAAGTATAGTTATCCACTCCCGCTGATTGCGACCATGACTGAGTCGTTGCATGGGGCGCGTTTCTTCACGAAACTAGATCTCAGGAGCGCGTACAACTTGGTGCGCATCAGGGAGGGTGATGAATGGAAAACAGCCTTTAGTACCACCTCGGGCCATTACGAGTATCTGGTCATGCCATACGGGTTGATGAACGCTCCATCAGTTTTCCAATCATTTGTGGATGAGATCTTCAGGGACATGCAGGGGCAGGGGGTGGTGGTGTACATTGATGATATTCTCGTGTACTCACCTACCCGTGTCGAGCATGTGGCCCTGGTGCGCAGGGTGTTGCGGAGGCTGGTGGAGCACGACCTGTATGTGAAGGCAGAGAAGTGTCTGTTTTTCCAGGAGTCGGTCTCCTTTTTGGGTTATCAGTTGTCTGCGTCAGGGGTGAAGATGGAGGTAGACCGGGTGTCGGCCGTGCGTAATTGGCAAACACCAACCACTGTGAAGGAGGTGCAGCAGTTTTTGGGGTTTGCAAATTACTACAGGAGGTTTATCCGGGATTTTGGACAGGTGGCAGCTCCCATCACGTCTCTGTTGAAGGGGGGTCCGGTGCGTCTGCAGTGGTCGGCCGAGGCGGACAGGGCGTTTGGGAGGCTGAAGGACCTGTTTACCTCGGCCCCGGTGCTGGCGCATCCGGATCCCTCTTTGCCGTTCCAAGTAGAGGTGGACGCGTCGGAGGCCGGTTTAGGAGCCGTGCTTTCACAACGATCTGGCGCGCCACCTAAACTCCGCCCCTGTGCTTTTTATTCTAAGAAGCTCAGTCCGGCGGAGCGGAACTATGGCCCTGCAAACTGCCGAGGCACTGTTTACCCATGTGTTCCGGCACTACGGGGTACCCGAGGACATTGTGGCTGATCGGGGTCCCCAATTCACCTCCAGAGTCTGGAGAGCGTTTATGGAGCGGTTGGGGGTCTCGGTGAGCCTCACCTCGGGTTACCACCCGGAGAGCAATGGGCAGGTGGAACGCGTAAACCAGGATGTGGGTAGGTTTCTCAGAACATACTGCCAGGACCGGCCGGAGGAGTGGTCAAGGTACGTTCCCTGGGCCGAGATGGCCCAGAATTCCCTACGCCATTCCTGCACTAACCTAACTCCATTTCAATGTGTGTTAGGTTACCAGCCGGTTCTGGCACCCTGGCAGCAGAGCCAGATCGAGGCTCCTGCGGTGGATGAGTGGGCGCGGCGCTCGGAGGAGACTTGGAACGCTGCACACGTCCACCTGCAGCGGGCCCTCCGACGTCAGAAGGCGAGCGCTGATCTCCACCGCAGTGAGGCACCGGTGTACGCACCTGGTGATCGAGTCTGGCTCTCTACCAGAAACCTGCCCCTCCGCCTGCCCTGTCGGAAACTGGGTCGGCGGTTTGTAGGGCCATTTAAAGTCCTGAGAAGGTTGAATGAGGTATGTTATAGATTACAGCTACCTGTGGAGTATAAGTGTATTAACCCCTCGTTCCATGTGTCCCTTCTCAGGCCGGTGGTAGCGGGCCCACTCCAAGAAGATGAGATCTTGGAGACTCCTCCGCCCCCATTGGACATCGAGGGGGCACCGGCGTACTCCGTGAGATCCATCTTGGATTCGAGACGTCGGATTGGGGGTCTCCAGTATCTAGTGGAGTGGGAGGGGTACGGTCCGGAGGAGCGGTGCTGGGTGCCGAGGAGAGACGTGTTGGACCCGTCGCTCCTGACGGAGTTCCATCGGAGGCATCCGACGCGCCCTGCGCCGCGTCCCCCTGGTCGTCCCCGAGGCCGGAGTCGGCGCACGTCTGGAGCCGCGCGTCAAGGGGGGGGTACTGTCACGGTTTCGGCCGAGGCTGCCTCTCTCCCTTGTTCGGGCAGGCTTCGGCGTTCGTCGTCTCCGGAATTCTAGCTGCCACCGATAGATGTTTCATGTTCGTTTGCTTTTGTCTGTTTGTTTCCACACCTGTTTCTGTTTTACGTAATTAGTGTCCTATAAGTTTCTCGTTGTGTTTGTCTAGTGTTGTGTATGATTGTTTCCGTCAGTGTTGTGTTTTGCTCGGTTGAGCGTATTTCTCCACTGTGCTGGAGCTTATTTGCACTTGTGTGTGCACCGGTTCATTTTGTCGCACCTGTTAGTGCGCATTTACCTTTCGCCTTCGTGCGTGGTTTGCTGTCGGGCTTAGTTGTCCTGTTGCCTGTGTTGGGCCAGTAATACAGCATTTGGAACATTCAGTCTGCGTCCTGCATTTGATTCCTACACTACACCTACAACACGCCCTGACAGTACTGCACTGTAACTGCAGTTATACTGCACTGTAACTGCAGTCACACACTGCAAAATTACTGCTGTAAAAAAATGTGTTATTTTGGACGCAGTATTAGAAGCATACTGCAGTTATACTGCACTCTAACTACAATTATACTACAGTGTACTCCAGTTATACTGCACTCTGACTACAATTATACTACAGTGTACTCCAGTTATACTGCACTCTAACTACAATTATACTACAGTGTACTCCAGTTATACTGCACTCTGACTACAATAATACTACAGTGTACTCCAGTTATACTGCACTCTAACTACAATTATACTACAGTGTACTCCAGTTATACTGCACTCTAACTACAATTATACTACAGTGTACTCCAGTTATACTGCACTCTAACTACAATAATACTACAGTGTACTCCAGTTATACTGCACTCTAACTACAATTATACTACAGTGTACTCCAGTTATACTGCACTCTAACTACAATTATACTACAGTGTACTCCAGTTATACTGCACTCTAACTACAATAATACTACAGTGTACTCCAGTTATACTGCACTATAACTACAATTATACTACAGTGTACTCCAGTTATACTGCACTCTAACTACAATTATACTACAGTGTACTCCAGTTATACTGCACTCTAACTACAATTATACTACAGTGTACTCCAGTTATACTGCACTCTAACTACAATAATACTACAGTGTACTCCAGTTATACTGCACTCTAACTACAATAATACTACAGTGTACTCAAGTTATACTGCACTCTAACTACAATTATACTACAGTGTACTCCAGTTATACTGCACTCTAACTACAATAATACTACAGTGTACTCCAGTTATACTGCACTCTAACTACAATAATACTACAGTGTACTCAAGTTATACTGCACTCTAACTACAATTATACTACAGTGTACTCCAGTTATACTGCACTCTAACTACAATTATACTACAGTGTACTCCAGTTATACTGCACTCTAACTATAATTATACTACAGTCTACTCCAGTTATACTGCACTCTGACTACAATCTTTTTTTTGTAAGGGACTGACTGACCTTGGCTACTGTATTTGTCATGACTTCCTCCGAAGCTGCCTCCTCTCCTTGTTCGGGCAGGCTTCGGCGTTCGTCGTCACCGGCCTTCTAGCCACTGCCGCTCCTCATCTCATCATTCCATTTGTTTTGTCTTGTTTATTACACACACCTGGTTCATATCCCCTCATCAGTACCTGTATAAGTGTTCCCTCTGCCCCCTTGTCTTTGTGTGTGATTGGTTATTGCGGAGGAGAGTGAAGCTCGGTGGAGTTCCGTGTATTTTGTATCGCTGGGAATATTCCCAGTGTACCTTGTATTTCCAGTGCGCCTGTTTTGCACCCTGGAGTGTTTTGACACATTACTGCGTAACTCTGTGTTTCAGAATAAATCTGTTATTCTGTGATTTACCCTCCTGCGCCTGACTCCTTTAAAATCACCTCATCACAGTATTCCTCCTGGGAGCTGGACAGACTGAGGGTTAGGACTGACTGACTGACTGACTGACCTTGGCTCCTGTATTCCTCCTGGGAGCTGGACAGACTGATGGTTAGGACTGACTGACTGACTGACTGACTGACAGACTGACTGACCTTGGCTCCTGTATTCCTCCTGGGAGCTGGACAGACTGAGGGTTAGGACTGACTGACTGACTGACTGACCTTGGCTCCTGTATTCCTCCTGGGAGCTGGACAGACTGATGGTTAGGACTGACTGACTGACTGACTGACTGACCTTGGCTCCTGTATTCCTCCTGGGAGCTGGACAGACTGAGGGTAGACAGGTGATGGTTGGAGAAGGATGCCGGCCAGTCAGGAGTCAGCAGCCCTCTGCCGTGGTCATGTCCGTGTGGAGGCCGGGTCCGTGATCTGAGCAGTGACAACGAGCTGTCTGGTTTCATTCTCAACACTGCCGCGTATGACGCTTGCCTCCCTGCTAAATCTGCTACACATAGAAGGAGGGAATATGAAGTGAGTTACATTTGAATGGCTAATTTACCTGACACTGTGCAACATACAGTATATACTTTTCTAAAATGTTTCTCTAAATAGTGTGTGTTGCATAACAGTATGTATACATTTTAAGTGCAAACTACAGATCTTTTTTATTATATGATGTTTCCATAGACTCAGCTCACTTGGTCTTCCAATGATTACTTTAACAACCAGAGATTATGAAGGTATCAGTGCAGCACTCTTCCAGAATACACTACTGGTGACTTTATACTGGGCACAGACAACAGACACACAGTTACGTAGCACACAGTTGTTATACTTAAGCTTCTTGAGACGGCGGAGGGCAAACTGCAGTTGAAGTGGGTTTGTTTATCTGCGTCCCAAATGACACCCTATTCCCTTTTTAGTGCACTACTTTTGACCAGGTCCAATAGGACAGCACACTATATAGGGAAAAGGCTGTCATTTTGTCTTTACAAACAAACAAATCCACCTGACCCACTTCAAGCGTATTTCGCCTTCCTCCGTCTCAAGACTCTTAAGTATAGCCATAGTCTCAGGACTGATATTTATCACAGCCTTATTAAACAATTATAACTATTTATAAAATGTCTGGCTGGTGCATTGAAAAGTATGTGGGGAACTGACAAAGACCATGTCTTCAAAATGTTGTTGATACCTTGTGGGCACAGCTAGCAGTACGTTTTTAGAGAGATACCTTGTGGGCACAGCTAGCAGTACGTTTTTAGAGAGATACCTTGTGGGCACAGCTAGCAGTACGTTTTTAGAGAGATACCTTGTGGGCACAGCTAGCAGTACGTTTTTAGAGAGATTGACAACGGTCATGTAATAATTGCAGTACTTCTTTCCCAGACAGACGGGGACGGAGTAATATAGCTAAACGTAATAAAACTGTAACGGTTCAAGAAGAGACATTCTAAAATGATCTCCAGCACACACATTTCCTCCTCCGCCAGAGTCACATTTCTCCTCCGCCAGAGTCACATTTCTCCTCCGCCAGAGTCACATTTCCTCCTCCGCCAGAGTCACATTTCCTCCTCCGCCAGAGTCACATTTCCTCCTCCGCCAGAGTCACATTTCCTCCTCCGCCAGAGTCACATTTCCTCCTCCACCAGAGTCACATTTCTCCTCCTCCAGAGTCACAGAGTCTCATTTTGCCTTCTACCATTCTACTTCAGGTTCACTGCACATACATTAATGTAATTTGCAATATAAAAAGGCCAAACTGAGTAAAATAACAGAGCAAATACAACTTCCTTTAAAGGGAAAGAGTTTAGAATGATTCATTCTGAGGTGTGAAGCGCCTGCATGGACGGAGCTGTCATAATTGATTTTATAATTGAACCTTTATTTAACTAGGCAAGTCAATTAAGAAAAGCAATCATATTTATAATGAAGGACTACCAAGAGGAAAAAAGGCCTCCTGCGGGGACGGGAGCTGGGATTCAAAATAAAAATATAGGACAAAACACACATCACAACAAGAGAGACACCACAACACTACATAAAGAGAGACACCACAACACTACATAAAGAGAGACACCACAACACTACATAAAGAGAGACCTAAGACAACAACACATCATGGTAGCAACACGACATCATAGCACATCAGTATCACACCTCGACTCCCCAACCACACTACACTTGAACAACACAATGGAGTAAATCACGGCTCACCAGGAGAGATTTACAAAAAACCTTCGGAAAAGGTCATATTTTTAGCAAATTAAGTCAAAGATTTTTTTGATAATTGAATTAATCGACCGTAACATTATATTTAGATTGAAGTATGTTTGAAAAAGTCAGTTCTGACACATCATTAAAGAAAAATAAAACATGCCACTATGTTTGTATGAGTGAAAATAATAACAAATATAGACATATATGCCATTTAGGAAACACTTTTATACAAACCAACTTGCAGTCATCTGTGCATACATCTTATGTATAGGTAGTCCCAGGAATCGAACCCACTATCCTGGTGTTGCAAACATCATGCTCTACCAACTGAGCTACAGAGAATCACAATAAAAGTAAATTAGAATAAAAAATCTAATGATATTGCATGCAGGTGGAAAAAACTGCAAAGAATGAGCAGTTGAGAGAAGAAACATCAGATTGTCTAATCAAAGCGACGAAAGGTTTATCAGATTGTCTAATCAAAGCGACTGAAAGATTGATCAGATTGTGTAATCAAAGCGACTGAAAGATTGATCAGATTGTTTACCCAGAGGTTTACTTCTCCCTTTTGGATAAAGTATGTTAAAAGACCATAACAAAACTGAAAATAATAACGGTGAGCTTCCGTCTGCTCTGGAGACATACTGCTGCTTTCAGAAAATGTAAAGTAGGCCATTACTTTACTTCTAATTGCATTAAGACTTAATCAATGTGCAGTGGGTATCTCATACGCCAGGAAACTTGAATGAGGAAAGGAGAGTGAGAATCTATTTAAAATTAAACATGTCTTGGAGTTTGACAGTGGATAAGCAGAGAATTTGGTATTTGGACAGGAACCAATTAGTTACCAGCTGCACACAGAGCTGAGTCCAACAATAGAGATAATTGATAATGTACATCAGAGCTGAGTCCAACAATAGAGATACTTGATAATGTACATCAGAGCTGAGTCCAACAGTAGAGATAAAGGATCATATATATAGGAGCTGAGTCCAACAGTAGAGATAATGGATAATGTACATCAGAGCTGTGTCCAACAGTAGAGATAATGGATAATGTACATCAGAGCTGAGTCCAACAGTAGAGATAATGGATAATGTACATCATAGCTGAGTCCAACAGTAGAGATAATGAATCATGTATATAGGAGCTGAGTCCAACAGTAGAGATAATGGATAATGTACATCAGTTCTGAGTCTAACTGTAGAGATAATGGATAATGTACTTCAGAGCTGAGTCCAAAAGTAGAGATAATTGATCATATACATCACAGCTGAGTCCAACAGTAGAGATTATGGATAATGTATATCAGAGCTGAGTCCAACAGTAGATATAATGGATAATGTACAGCATGGCTGAGTCTGGCAGCAGAGATAATGGATAATGTACATCCGAGCTTAGTCCAAAAGTAGAGATAATGGATAATGCACATCAGAGCTGAGTCCAACAGTAGAGATAATGAATAATGGTTGGTGGATGGATCAGAGCAGAGTCACAGAGACAATGAATAAACCTTGGCTCACCTTCCTAACTGCCTGACCACCTTCCTAACTGCCTGCCCACCTTCCTAACTGTCTGCCCACCTGCCTAACTGCCTTCCCACCTTCCTAACTGCCTGCCCACCCGCCTGCCCACCTGCCTAACTGCCTGCCCACCTTCCTAACTGCCTGCCCACCCGCCTGCCCACCTGCCTAACTGCCTGCCCACCTGCCTAACTGCCTGCCCACCTGCCCAACTGCCTGCCTAGCTGCCTAACTGCCTGCCCACCTTCCTAACTGCTTGCCCACCTGCCTAACTGCCTGCCCACCTTCCTAACTGCCTGCCCACCTGCCTAACTGCCTGCCCACCTGCCTAACTGCCTGCCCACCTTCCTAACTGCCTGCCCACCTTCCTAACTGCCTGCCCACCTGCCTAACTGCCTGCCCACCTTCCTAACTGCCTGCCCACCTGCCTAACTGCCTGCCCACCTGCCTAACTGCCTGCCCACCTTCCTAACTGCCTGCCCACCTGCCTAACTGCCTGCCCACCTGCCTAACTGCCTGTCCACCTTCCTAACTGCCTGCCCACCTTCCTAACTGCCTGCCCACCTTCCTAACTGCCTGCCCACCTGCCTAACTGCCTGCCCACCTGCCTAACTGCCTGTCCACCTTCCTAACTGCCTGCCCACCTTCCTAACTGCCTGCCCACCTGCCTAACTGCCTGCCCACCTGCCTAACTGCCTGTCCACCTTCCTAACTGCCTGCCCACCTTCCTAACTGCCTGCCCACCTTCCTAACTGCCTGCCCACCTGCCTAACTGCCTGCCCACCTTCCTAACTGCCTGACCACCTTCCTAACTGCCTGCCCACCTGCCTAACTGCCTGCCCACCTGCCTAACTGCCTGTCCACCTTCCTAACTGCCTGTCCACCTTCCTAACTGCCTGCCCACCTGCCTAACTGCCTGCCCACCTGCCTAACTGCCTGTCCACCTTCCTAACTGCCTGCCCACCTTCCTAACTGCCTGCCCACCTGCCTAACTGCCTGCCCACCTGCCTAACTGCCTGTCCACCTTCCTAACTGCCTGCCCACCTTCCTAACTGCCTGCCCACCTGCCTAACTGCCTGCCCACCTGCCTAACTGCCTGTCCACCTGCCTAACTGCCTGTCCACCTTCCTAACTGCCTGCCCACCTTCCTAACTGCTTGCCCACCTGCCTAACTGCCTGTCCACCTTCCTAACTGCCTGCCCACCTTCCTAACTGCCTGCCCACCTGCCTAACTGTCTGCCCACCTGCCTAACTGCCTGTCCACCTGCCTAACTGCCTGCCCACCTGCCTAACTGCCTGTCCACCTTCCTAACTGCCTGTCCACCTTCCTAACTGCCTGCCCACCTTCCTAACTGCCTGTCCACCTTCCTAACTGCCTGCCCACCTGCCTAACTGCCTGCCCACCTGCCTAACTGCCTGTCCACCTTCCTAACTGCCTGCCCACCTGCCTAACTGCCTGCCCACCTTCCTAACTGCCTGCCCACCTGCCTAACTGCCTGCCCACCTGCCTAACTGCCTGTCCACCTTCCTAACTGCCTGCCCACCTGCCTAACTGCCTGCCCACCTGCCTAACTGCCTGTCCACCTGCCTAACTGCCTGCCCACCTTCCTAACTGCCTGTCCACCTTCCTAACTGCCTGCCCACCTGCCTAACTGCCTGCCCACCTGCCTAACTGCCTGTCCACCTTCCTAACTGCCTGCCCACCTTCCTAACTGTCGTGGACGAGGATATTGGAAATTCAATCAAAGCCTATTGGATGATAACTTGTTTTTAACTAGGACAGAGGAATTTATAACTGAATTTTTCCGACATAACATAGGTACAGCAAATCCCCTTCTTGTATGGGACACTTTTAAATGTGCCTTTAGAGGCCATGCATTTCAGTACTCATCTCGAAAACAAAAGCAATTTAGGTCAAGAGTCCATACTAACAAAGGAAATAGAAGGTCTAACAGAACAGAAAGATAGCAATAAAAACTGTAACATAGAGGCTCAGAATAAATTAGAGGAAAAACAAAAAGAAATGGAGGAACTTATTCAGGAAAGATCTAGTGTAATATATTATTAAAAATAAAGCAAACTTGATGGAATATGGGAAAAATGCACCAAATTATTTTTTTATCTTCAACATAGAAATGCTACCAAAAAGAATTTACCGAAACTAGTTACAAATGACGGAGTCACCCATGATTCACCAAATTATATTTTGAAGGAGGAAGCAAAGTACTTTAAGCATATGTTTTCGTTTCAGTCTCCTCCATCTCCTCTAACTGAAGCTAATTGTGTGGATTTTTTTCTATTGATAATGTCAAATTAACAGCCATACAGAAAGACTCATGTGAAGGTGAATTACAGAGGATGAACTTCTGGAGGCAATTAAATACTTTAAGTCCGGGAAAACTCCAGGGTTGGATGGCATACCAGTTGAGGTATACCAAACCTTTTTTGATACAGTGGGGAAAAAAAGTATTTAGTCAGCCACCAATTGTGCAAGTTCTCCCGCTTAAAAAGATGAGAGAGGGCTGTAATTTTCATCATAGGTACATGTCAACTATGACAGACAAAATGAGAAAAGAAATCCAGAAAATCACATTGTAGGATTTTAAATGAATTTATTTGCAAATTATGGTGGAAAATAAGTATTTGGTCAATAACAAAAGTTTCTCAATACTTTGTTATATACCCTTTGTTGGCAATGACACAGGTCAAACGTTTTCTGTAAGTCTTCACAAGGTTTTCACACACTGTTGCTGGTATTTTGGCCCATTCCTCCATGCAGATCTCCTCTAGAGCAGTGATGTTTTGGGGCTCTCGCTGGGCAACACGGACTTTCAACTCCCTCCAAAGATTTTCTATGGGGTTGAGATCTGGAGACTGGCTAGGCCACTCCAGGACCTTGAAATGCTTCTTACGAAGCCACTCCTTCGTTGCCCGGGCGGTGTGTTTGGGATCATTGTCATGCTGAAAGACCCAGCCACGTTTCATCTTCATTGCCCTTGCTGATGGAAGGAGGTTTTCACTCAAAATCTCACGATACATGGCCCCATTCATTCTTTCCTTTACACGGATCAGTCGTCCTGGTCCCTTTGCAGAAAAACAGCCCCAAAGCATGATGTTTCCACCCCCATGCTTCACAGTAGGTATGGTGTTCTTTGGATGCAACTCAGCATTCTTTGTCCTCCAAACACGACGAGTTGAGTTTTTACCAAAAGGTTCTATTTTGGTTTCATCTGACCATATGACATTCTCCCAATCCTCTTCTGGATCATCCAAATGCACTCTAGCAAACTTCAGACGGGCCTGGACATGTACTGGCTTAAGCAGGGGGACATGTCTGGCACTGCAGGATTTGAGTCCCTGGCGGCGTAGTGTGTTACTGATGGTAGGCTTTGTTACTTTGGTCCCAGCTCTCTGCAGGCCATTCACTAGGTCCCCCCGTGTGGTTCTGGGATTTTTGCTCACCGTTCTTATGATCATTTTGACCCCACAGGGTGAGATCTTGCATGGAGCCCCAGATCGAGGGAGATTATCAGTGGTCTTGTATGTCTTCCATTTCCTAATAATTGCTCCCACAGTTGATTTCTTCAAACCAAGCTGCTTACCTACCGCATATTCAGTCTTCCCAGCCTGGTGCAGGTCTACAATTTTGTTTCTTGTGTCCTTTAACAGCTCTTTGGTCTTGGCCATAGTGGAGTTTGGAGTGTGACTGTTTGAGGTTGTGGACAAGTGTCTTTTATACTGATAACAAGTTCAAACAGGTGCCATTAATACAGGTAACGAGTGGAGGACAGAGGAGCCTCTTAAAGAAGAAGTTACAGGTCTGTGAGAGACAGAAATATTGCTTGTTTGTAGGTGACCAAATACTTATTTTCCACCATAATTTGCAAATAAATTCATAAAAAATCCTACAATGTGATTTTCTGGATTTTTTTTCTCAAGTTGTCTGTCATAGTTGACGTGTACCTATGATGAAAATTACAGGCCTCTCTCATCTTTTTAAGTGGGAGAACTTGCACAATTGGTGGCTGACTAAATACTTTTTCCCCCCACTATATACTCAGAGGACCGTTATTAGCATGTTTTAACCACTCCTATGTAAATAGTAGATTATCAGACACTCAAGAAGAAGGTCTGATCTCATTATTACTGAAACAGGATACAAGTGGGAAATATAAAGATCAAGTCCATTAAAAAAATTGGAGGCCCCTTACACTTCAGTGTTGTAACGCAAAAAGTCTAGCAAAATGTATAGCGCATATAATTAAAAAGGTATTGTCAGATATTATTCATCCTAATCAGACAGGTTTTTTACATGGACGAAAATTGGAGATAATATAAGGCAAGTACTGGAAACAATAGAACACTATGAAAAATCTGGGAAACCAGGCCTGCTATTCATAGCTGACTTTGAAAAGACTTTTGATAAAGTACGACTGGAGTTTATATATACATGCCTGGAGCATTTCAATTTTGGAGAATCTCTTATAAAATGGGTTAAAATCATGTTTAGTAACCCTAGGTGTAAAATAGCAAATAATGGCTATTTCTCAGAAAGTTTTAAACTGTCAAGAGGAGTAAAACAACGTTGTCCATTATCGGCATATCTATTTATTATGGCCATCGAAATGTTAGCTATTAAAATCAGATCCAACAATAATATCAAGGGATTAGAAATCCAGGGCTTAAAAACAAAGGTGTCATTGTACGCTGATGATACATGTTTTGTTTTAAATCCACAACTTGAATCCCTCCACAGCCAAATAGAGGATCTAGATACATTTTCTAACCACTCTGGATTACAACCAAATTATGATAAATGATACAGTTTTTACATTACCGTGTAGTTTTAAAATAAAATGGTCTGATGGTGATGTGGATACAGTTGGAATACATATCGCAAAAGGAATAAATGATCTCACTCCAATACATTTTAATAGAAAGTTAGCAAAAATAGATAAGATCTTGCTACTATGGAAAGGTAAATACTATTTGTTGAAAAATCCCCCTGATTAACTCTTTAGGTCTGTGAGAGCCGGAATTCTTACTGGTTGGTAGGTGATCAAATACTTATGTCATGCAATAAAATGCAAATTAATTACTTAAAAATCATACAATGTGATTTTCTAGATTCTGTCTCTCACAGTTGAAGTGTACCTATGATAAAAATTACAGACCTCTACATGCTTTGTAAGTAGGAAAACCTGCAACATCGGCAGTGTATCAAATACTTGTTCTCCCCACTGTATATACTCCCTGTCACAGGCTGAAACCGAGTCCCTGGGTATATACGTCCCTCCACTTCACCTGCCTCCTCAAGTTTCTTCTTTGTGAAGAAGAAGGATGAGGTCTGCCCCCGTGCATTGATTATCGATCACTGAACAGGGAGACGATAAGATTTAGTTATCCTCTCCCCCTCATTCCTTCGGTGATTGAATCAATGCATGGGGCGTGCTTCTTCACCAAATTAGATCTCAGGAGTGCGTACAACCTGGTGCGTATCCGAGAGGGAGATGAGTGGAAGACAGCATTCAGCACAACCACGGGGCATTATGAATACCTGGTGATGCCCTCCTGCGCCTGACTCCTTCAACACCACCTTATCAGTGTTCCTATTTGTGATCAGAGCATTGAATTGTTATGAGAAATTAGAGGTAATGGGAGGTGGAGAAACAGATATAACCATCTGCTGTTGGCACTGGGTAGTGGCTAGTGTTAGGCTGCTGTTGGCACTGGGTAGTGGCTAGTGTTAGGCTGCTTTTGGCACTGGGTAGTGGCTAGTGTTAGGCTGCTGTTGGCACTGGGTAGTGGCTAGTGTTAGGCTGCTGTTGGCACTGGGTAGTGGCTTGAGAGATGGCTATGCTGTAGATGTAAGTGATGCATTTTGTCTAAGGGCAAAGGAGTCATGCATGATAAATATGGTTTCCTTTTCGAGCATCATTGGGCAATTAATTGATTGTTATTTATTTGCATGCAGTGCTCAGAGCTGGACCATGCCTTGAATAAATAGCAGGAGAAATGCTAAAAATCCTCTATGATGTTTTAACAAAAAATCAAGGACTTTATCTGTCTATCTCCTCATTTGAATTCCATGCTGTCACAGTCACTAGCCCATTCAAGCTTAACATCCTTATCATTTATCGCCCTCCAGGTTCCCTTGGAGAGTTCATCAATGAGTTTGACGCCTTGATAAGTTCCTTTCCTGAGGATGGCTCATCCCTCACAGTTCTGGGTGACTTTAACCTCCCTACGTCTGCCTTTGACTCATTTCTCTCTGCCTCCTTCTTTCCACTCCTTTCATCTTTTGACCTCACCCTCACACCGTCCCCCCCTACTCAAAAGGCAGGCAATATGCTTGACCTCATCTTTACTAGATGCTGTTCTTCTACTAATCTCACTGCAACTCCCCTCCAAGTCTCCGACCACTACTTTGTATCCTTTTCTCTCTCGCTCTCCTCCAACACTACTCACTCTGCCCCTACTCAGATGGTAATGTGCCGTCGCAACCTTCACTCTCTCTCTCCCGCTACTCTCTCCTCTTCCATCCTATCATATCTTCCCTCTGCTAAATCGTTCTCCCTCCAATCTCCTGATTCTGCCTCCTCAACCCTCCTCTCCTCCCTCTCTGAATCTTTTGACTCTCTATGTCCCCTATCCTCCCGGCGGCTCGGTCCTCCCCTCCTGCTCCGTGGCTTGACGATTCATTGCGAGCTCACAGAACAGGGCTCCGGGCAGCCGAGCGGAAATGGAGGAAAACTAGACTCCTGTGGACCTGTCATCTTTTCACTCCCTCCTCTCTACATTCTCTTCCTCCGTTTCTGCTGCTAAAGCAACTTTTTACCACTCTAAATTCCAAGCCTCTGCCTCTAACCCTAGGAAGCTCTTTGCCACCTTCTCTTCCCTGCTGAATACTCCTTCTCCTCACCCTCCCTCCTCCCTCTCTGTGGATGACTTCATCAACCATTTTGAAAAGAAGGTTGACGACATCCGATCCTCATTTATTAAGTCAAATGACACCGCTGGTCCTGCTCACAATGCCCTACCCTATGCTTTGACTTCTTTCTCCCCTCTCTCTCCAGATGAAATCTTGCGACTTGTGACGGCCGGCCGCCCAACAACCTGCCTGCTTGACCCTATCCCCTCCTCTGTTCTCCAGACCATTTCCGGAGACCTTCTCCCTCTCCTCACCTCGCTCATCAACTCATCCTTGTCCGCTGGCTATGTCCCTTCCATCTTCAAGAAAGCAAGAGTTGCACCCCTCCTCAAAAAACCTACACTCGATCCCTCTGATGTCGACAACTACAGACCAGTATCCCTTCTTTCTTTTCTCTCCAAAACTCTTGAGCGTGCCATATATAGCCAACTCTCCTGCTATCTCTCTCAGAATGACCTTCTTGATCCAAACCAGTCAGGTTTCAAGACTGGTCATTCAACTGAGACTGCTCTTCTCTGTGTCACGGAGGCGATTCCTAGGAGACCCTCCCCAGCACCAACCAGCAGTGTGTCCTCTGCGGCCACAGTTGGTGCAGGGGACGGCCTCCCTCCTGGTCTCCCTCCTTGTCTCCCTAGCACCAGCACCCCGAGCTCCATAGGGGTCGGCTCGGAAGTGCTGGGGGAAGGAATGGACGGCCCCGAATCCGGACGTCCGCGGGTAGCCAACAGGGTATCCAGGCGTATCCACATGTCCACCAGTTGATCAAAGCTGAGGTTGGTATCCCTGCAGGCCAATTCCCAACGCACGTCCTCCCTCAGGCTACATCTATAGTGGTCGATGAGGGCCCTCTCATTCCATCCCGCGTTGGCAGCCAGCGTCCGGAAGTCCAGCGCGAACTCGTGTGCGTTTCTCCTCCCCTGTCTAAGGTGGAATAGACGCTCACCCGCCGCCTTACCCTCTGGTGGATGATCGAATACTGCCCGGAAGCGGCGGGTGAACTCCGCATAGTTGACCGTAGCGGCGTCTATCCCACCCCACTCGGCGTTGGCCCACTCCAGCGCCTTGCCGGACAGACAGGAGATGAGGGCGGACACGCTCTCGTATCCCGAGGGCGCCGGGTGAATGGTTGCTAGGTAGAGTTCAACCTGGAGTAGGAAACCCTGGCACCCGGCCGCTGTGCCATCATAAGCCCTCGGGAGCGAGAGCCGAATCCCACTGGACCCCGGAGGTGAAACGATGGGCATCCCCGATGGTGGTGGTATCGTTGGAGGGGGTATAGGTAGACCCCCTCTTTACCATCGCTCAATGGTGTTCACCACCCGTTCCATGGCGGTGCCGAGAGCCTGGATCATGGCCGCTTGGTGTTCAACGCGTGCCTCCATAGATCCAGCTGGCACCGCCTCTCCTGCTGACTCCATGAGTGGTGTGTGATTCTGTCAAAATGCGACGTGAATGCGGTAGGCAAAGTCAAACGCAGGACACCGAGCTACTGGAAACGATACTTTACTAACAAAGTAACCAGAGTACAAAACAACCTCCAAACAGGGAGGAGAATACCCGCACACTAGCAACTGCCGAAAATGACGAGAACAATCACACACAACACACAATGAACGACAGAGGGTTAAATAGGGAATACAATACAACATAATAGGAAACAGGTGTACACAATCAAGACAAAACAAGTCAAACACAGAAACATAGATCGGTGGCAGCTAGTACTCCGGGGACGACGAACGCCGAAGCCTGCCCGAGCAAGGAGGAGGAGCAGCCTCGGCTGATTCCGTGACACAGAAAGCCTCAACAGAGTACTAAAATAGTGTGTTACTGTATGTGCATACTTATGGGACAGCGAATGCAATTACACTCTTAGAAAAAAAGGTGCTACCTAGAACCTAAAAGGATTATTTGGTTTTCCCCATAGGAGAACCCTTTGAGGAACCCTTTTTGGTTCCAGGTAGAACCCTTTTGGTTCCATGTAGAACAAAAAGGGTTCTCCTATGGGGACAGCCAAATAACCCTTTTGGAACCCTTTTTTTCTAAGAGTGTACAATATAAGCTGGATTTAATGTTGGTTAAAGTGATGCAGGAATGTATAATAAGGTATTCTTTATTTGTCTCCCTTTTAGAGTGCTCTGCAGACTGTCAGTGATATGACTGGATTAGTCATAAATGGCTCTACTAAATGAATTTGTATCAGCTGTTCATGGTGTTTGAGAACAGCCCTTCACTGCTGCACTGTAGTATGTCAGAGTATGTGTCTGTCATTGTTGAAGAGGGAGGGTCATGACCTCTATGCTTTCCATATAAGGAAAACAACTGCCATTCATTTATTCGTTCATTTAGTCAATTGTAAATTGTCCATACTTCCTAAGTTAGCACACATAATACATTTCCAGATGAGAACATACAGTATATTGTAATTTGCAGCAATGTGAGTCTACAGAGACATTCAACCACATAGAACAATAGATGATACAGGCCGTCCCCAGGGAGAGACCATGCTGTCCAGTAGCAGGTATCCCCAGGGAGAGACCATGCTATCCAGTTGCAGGTATCCCCAGGGAGACAGCAGAGAGACCATGCTATCCAGTTGCAGGTATCCCCAGGGAGATAGCAGAGAGACCATGCTGTCCAGTAGCAGTTATCCCCAGGGAGAGACCATGCTGTCCAGTAGCAGGTATCCCCAGGGAGAGACCATGCTATCCAGTTGCAGGTATCCCCAGGGAGACAGCAGAGAGACCATGCTATCCAGTTGCAGGTATCCCCAGGGAGATAGCAGAGAGACCATGCTGTCCAGTTGCAGGTATCCCCAGGGAGATAGCAGAGAGACCATGCTGTCCAGTAGCAGTTATCCCCAGGGAGAGACCATGCTGTCCAGTAGCAGGTATCCCCAGGGAGAGACCATGCTATCCAGTTGCAGGTATCCCCAGGGAGACAGCAGAGAGACCATGCTATCCAGTTGCAGGTATCCCCAGGGAGATAGCAGAGAGACCATGCTGTCCAGTTGCAGGTATCCCCAGGGAGATAGCAGAGAGACCATGCTGTCCAGTTGCAGGTATCCCCAGGGAGATAGCAGAGAGACCATGCTGTCCAGTAGCAGGTATCCCCAGGGAGAGTCCATGCTATCCAGTTGCAGGTATCCCCAGGGAGATAGCAGAGAGACCATGCTATCCAGTAGCAGGTATCCCCAGGGAGAGACCATGCTGTCCAGTAGCAGGTATCCCCAGGGAGAGACCATGCTGTCCAGTAGCAGGTATCCCCAGGGAGATAGCAGAGAGACCATGCTATCCAGTACCAGGTATCCCCAGGGAGAGACCATGCTATCCAGTAGCAGGTATCCCCAGGGAGAGTCCATGCTGTCCAGTAGCAGTTATCCCCAGGGAGAGTCCATGCTATCCAGTTGCAGGTATCCCCAGGGAGAGTCCATGCTGTCCAGTAGCAGGTATCCCCAGGGAGATAGCAGAGAGACCATGCTATCCAGTAGCAGGTATCCCAAGGGAGATAGCAGAGAGTCCATGCTATCCAGTAGCAGGTATCCCCAGGGAGATAGCAGAGAGTCCATGCTATCCAGTAGCAGGTATCCCCAGGGAGAGACCATGCTATCCAGTAGCAGGTATCCCCAGGGAGAGACCATGCTGTCCAGTAGCAGTTATCCCCAGGGAGAGACCATGCTATCCAGTAGCAGGTATCCCCAGGGAGAGACCATGCTATCCAGTAGCAGGTATCCCCAGGGAGAGACCATGCTATCCAGTAGCAGGTATCCCCAGGGAGAGACCATGCTATCCAGTAGCAGGTATCCCCAGGGAGAGACCATGCTATCCAGTAGCAGGTATCCCCAGGGAGATAGCAGAGAGACCATGCTATCCAGTAGCAGGTATCCCCAGGGAGAGACCATGCTGTCCAGTAGCAGGTATCCCCAGGGAGATAGCAGAGAGTCCATGCTATCCAGTAGCAGGTATCCCCAGGGAGATAGCAGAGAGACCATGCTATCCAGTTGCAGGTATCCCCAGGGAGATAGCAGAGAGACCATGCTGTCCAGTAGCAGGTATCCCCATGGAGATAGCAGAGAGTCCATGCTTGTCTCATTCTCATCCAAAACAAAACAGACACACGCTCCACTGAAAGTTCCATTTGACGTTTATATTAATAATGTAGCATTAAACTGTTGATGTTTTAATGACCCGTGGAGTGATCTCATGTAACCCTCTGAACAGCCTTCCTCCAATAGACCCAGCAGCGTCCTGAGGTGCTAAGGGTGATACAACCCATGGCCAGAGAGGACCAAAGTCAGGACCCGTCTGTCTGGTTGGTGTGATTACTGTCTCTGGCCTGGGGAGAAACTACAGCAGAGATGTCCATGCATAGCAAACAAGGTGGGTATGACTGAATGAACCAGGAAGTATGCAGGTGGGTATGACTGAATGAACCAGGAAGTATGCAGGTGGGTATGACTGAATGAACCAGGAAGTATGCAGGTGGGTATGACTGAATGAACCAGGAAGTATGCAGGTGGGTATGACTGAATGAACCAGGAAGTATGCAGGTGGGTATGACTGAATGAACCAGGAAGTATGCAGGTGGGTATGACTGAATGAACCAGGAAGTATGCAGGTGGGTATGACTGAATGAACCAGGAAGTATGCAGGTGGGTATGACTGAATGAACCAGGAAGTATGCAGGTGGGTATGACTGAATGAACCAGGAAGTATGCAGGTGGGTATGACTGAATGAACCAGGAAGTATGCAGATCCTGGTTCTGACACAAGAAGGACAACAGGAACAAAGAAACATATTTGACGTATAATGTAATGATGCTTTATTGTGGCTTTTACATAAGTGATGCCAATGCAGTGGGCCATTCCCCAAATCCTCTAGATTTTAGTCATTTAGCAGACGCTCTTATCCAGAGCGACATTAGGGTTAAGTGCCTTGCTCAAGGGCACATTTTTCACCTAGTTGGCTCGGGGATTATAACCAGCGACCTTTTGGTTACTGGCACAACACTCTTAACCACTAAGCCACCTGCCGCCCAACTCATAGGAAGCACTATATCACTAAAACATATAGCAAGCCGTCAGTAGGCCTACAAGCTGCATCAAATCATTATACACACTTGGCAATCAGAAGACATCAATCTGAGTTTTCCCCCTGGGTAGTCACTGTCATGCACATGCCATCCACTGTCGGTAGCTCCGAGTTAATTGAATTGAAAGAGGAAATAATTAAATTAATTTAGGATATTATCTGTGCTTAAGTGTTACTAATGGACTGTAACATCAATGGTGCAGGCAGGCAGGAAGCCTGGGTACAGGAGGGAGGGATCACATTGGGTTGATGAGTCGGGGGGGTCACATTGGGTTCATGAGTTGGGGGGGCGTCACATTGGGTTTATGAGTTGTGTTGTCACGCCCTGGCTCTGGGGACTCTTATATGTTGAGCCAGGGTGTGTAGGGTCTATGTTTTGTGTTCTATGTTCACGATCTAGTTTATGTGTTTCTATGTTGGCCGGGGTGGTTCTCAATCAGAGGCAACGTGAATCAGCTGTTGCTTGTTGTCTCTGATTGGGAACCATACTTAGGCAGCCTATTGTGCACTTGCCTTTGGTGGGATCTTGTTCCGTGTAGGTTTGTGTTATGACCGAGGACTTCTAGTTTTGTTTTGTTGTTTTGTTTTGTTATGTTGTTGCTAAGTACTATTAAAAGATGTACGCATTTCACGCTGCGCCTTGGTCCGCTCATTTTGACGATCGTGACATGTGTGGGGGGGTAGAGGGATCACATTGGGTTGATGAGTTGTGTGGGGGGGGGGGGGGGGGGGGGTGTAGAGAAATCATGTTGTGTCTATGAGTTGGGGGGTAGACGGATCATGTTGTGTCTATGAGTTGGGTGGTAGACGGATCATGTTGTGTCTATGATTTTGGGGTGCTGCTGTAGAGAACCATGCTACAGTTGAGATTCTCTACAGTATCAGATATCACCAGTAGCAGATATCACCAGTAGCAGATATCACCAGTAGCAGATATCGCCATTTGCAGATATCACCAGTATCAGATATCACCAGTAGCAGATATCACCAGTAGCAGATATCACCAGTAGCAGATATCACCAGTAGCAGATATCACCAGTAGCAGATATCGCCATTAGCAGATATCACCAGTATCAGATATCACCAGTATCAGATATCACCAGTATCAGATATCACCATTAGCAGATATCACCAGTAGCAGATATCACCAGTATCAGATATCGCCATTAGCAGATATCACCAGTAGCAGATATCGCCAGTATCAGATATCACCAGTATCAGATATCACCAGTATCAGATATCACCAGTAGCAGATATCACCAGTAGCAGATATCACCAGTATCAGATATCACCAGTATCAGATATCACCAGTATCAGATATCACCAGTAGCAGATATCACCAGTAGCAGATATCACCAGTAGCAGATATCACCAGTAGCAGATATCGCCATTAGCAGATATCACCAGTATCAGATATCACCAGTAGCAGATATCACCAGTAGCAGATATCGCCATTAGCAGATATCACCAGTAGCAGATATCACCAGTAGCAGATATCGCCATTAGCAGATATCACCAGTATCAGATATCACCAGTATCAGATATCACCAGTAGCAGATATCACCAGTATCAGATATCACCATTAGCAGATATCACCAGTAGCAGATATCACCAGTATCAGATATCGCCATTAGCAGATATCACCAGTAGCAGATATCACCAGTATCAGATATCACCAGTATCAGATATCACCAGTATCAGATATCACCAGTAGCAGATATCACCAGTAGCAGATATCACCAGTATCAGATATCACCAGTATCAGATATCACCAGTATCAGATATCACCAGTAGCAGATATCACCAGTAGCAGATATCACCAGTAGCAGATATCACCAGTAGCAGATATCACCAGTATCAGATATCACCAGTAGCAGATATCACCAGTATCAGATATCACCAGTAGCAGATATCACCAGTAGCAGATATCACCAGTAGCAGATATCACCAACATGATTCTCTACAGTATCAGATATCACCAACATTGTTCTCTACAGTATCAGATATCAGCAGTAGCAGGTATCAACAAATTAAATATTGACAAACAATAATGTTGCTTTCATTAATTAATCGAGGTGTCACAAGGGAAGTGTTCTGCAGAAAGCTGCTGCAGTATTCATTGAACATCAGTCTCATGTCTCTGGAAGATCCTGTTTTTCACTAATAGACCTGGAACACACCCACACTCCCACACACCCACGCACACACACACACACACACACACACACACACACCACACACACACACACACACACACACACACACACACACACACACACACACACACACACACACACACACACAAAGGTTTGGCAGATCTGCAGGTTTTGCATATTCTTCAGTCAACAGTGCAATCTCTCCTGGATCAATTTTAAAACACACACCACCCCCCTACACCCCCCACCACCCCCTATACACCCCCACCACCCCCCTACACCCCCCACCACCCCCTATGCACCCCCACCACCCCCTACACCCCCCACCACCCCCTATACACCCCCACCCCCCCCTACACCCCCACCACCCCCCTACACCCCCACCACCCCCCTACACCCCCACCCCCCCTACACCCCCACCACCCCCCTACACCCCCCACCACCCCCCTACACCCCCACCCCCCCCTACACCCCCACCACCCCCCTACACCCCCCATCACCCCCTATACACCCCCACCACCCCCCTACACCCCCCACCACCCCCCTACACCCCCACCACCCAAGATTTTGTGAAATAGGGTGCAGTGAAATAGGGTGCAGGCCAGGCAGCAGGCTGTTAGCCAACCTGCCAGCTTAGTGGAGTCTGCCAATAGCATAGTCAGTGTAGTCAGCTCAGCCATACCCATTGAGACTGTGTCTGTGCCTCGACCTAGGTTGGGCAAAACTAAACATGGTGGTGTTCACCCTAGCAATCTTATTAGGATAAAGACCTCCTCCATTCCTGCCATTATTGAAAGAGATCGTGATACCTCACATCTCAAAATAGGGTTACTTAATGTTAGATCCCTCACTTCAAAGGCAGTCATAGTCAATGAACTAATCACTGATCATAATCTTGATGTGATTGGCCTGACTGAAACATGGCTTAAGCCTGATGAATTTGCTGTGTTAAATGAGGCCTCCCCTCCTGGTTACACTAGTGACCATATTCCCCGTGCATCCCGCAAAGGCGGAGGTGTTGCTAACATTTACGATAGCAAATTTCAATTTACAAAAAAAAATATGGCGTTTTCATCTTTTGAGCTTCTAGTCATGAAATCTATGCAGCCTACTCAATCACTTTTTATAGCTACTGTTTACAGGCCTCCTGGGCCATATACAGCGTTCCTCTCTGAGTTTCCTGAATTCCTATCAGACCTTGTAGTCATAGCAGATCATATTCTAATTTTTGGTGATTTTAATATTCACATGGAGAAGTCCACAGACCCACTCCAAAAGTCTTTCGGAGCCATTATCGACTCAGTGGGTTTTGTCCAACATGTCTCTGGACCTACTCACTGCCACAGTCATACTCTGGACCTAGTTTTGTCCCATGGAATAAATGTTGTAGATCTTAATGTTTTTCCACAAAATCCTGGACTATCGGACCACCATTTTATTACGTTTGCAATCGCAACAAATAATCTGCTTAGACCCCAACCAAGGAGCATCAAAAGTCGTGCTATAAATTCTCAGACAACACAAAAATTCATTGATGCCCTTCCAGACTCCTTCTGCCTACCCAAGGACGTCAGAGGACAAAAATCAGTTAACCACTTAACTGAGGAACTCAATTTAACCTTGCGCAATACCCTAGATGCAGTTGCACCCCTAAAAACGAAAGACATTTGTCATAAGAAACTAGCTCCCTGGTATACAGAAAATACCCGAGCTTTGAAGCAAGCTTCCAGGAAATTGGAACGGAAATGGCGCCACACCAAACTGGAAGTCTTCCGACTAGCTTGGAAAGACAGTACCGTGCAGTACCGAAGAGCCCTCACTGCTGCTCGATCATCCTACTTTTCCAAATTAATCGAGGAAAATAAGAACAATCCAAAATTTCTTTTTGATACTGTTGCAAAGCTAACTAAAAAGCAGCATTCCCCAAGAGAGGATGGTTTTCACTTCAGCAGTGATAAATTCATGAACTTCTTTGAGGAAAAGATCATGACCATTAGAAAGCAAATTACGGACTCCTCTTTGAATCTGCGTATTCCTCCAGGGCTTAGCTGTCCTGGATCTGCACAGCTCTGCGAGGGCCTGGGATCGGGAGAGACACTTAAGTGTTTTAGTACTATATCTCTTGACACAATGATGAAAATAATCATGGCCTCTAAACCTTCAAGCTGCATACTAAATCCTATTCCTACTAAACTGCTGAAGGAGCTGCTTCCTGTGCTTGGCCCTCCTATGTTGAACATAATAAACAGCTCTCTATCCACCGGATGTGTACCAAACTCACTAAAAGTGGCAGTGATAAAGCCTCTCTTGAAAAAGCCAAACCTTGACCCGGAAAATATAAAAAACTATCGGCCTATATCGAATCTTCCATTCCTCTCAAAAATTTTAGAAAAAGCTGTTGCGCAGCAACTCACTGCCTTTCTGAAGACAAACAATGTATACGAAATGCTTCAGTCTGGTTTTAGACCCCATCATAGCACTGAGACTGCACTTGTGAAGGTGGTAAATGACCTTTTAATGGCGTCAGACCGAGGCTCTGCATCTGTCCTCGTGCTACTAGACCTTAGTGCTGCCTTTGACACCATCGATCACCACATTCTTTTGGAGAGACTGGAAACCCAAATTGGTCTACACGGACAAGTTCTGGCCTGGTTTAGATCCTACCTGTCGGAAAGATATCAGTTTGTCTCTGTGAATGGTCTGTCCTCCGACAAATCAACTGTACATTTCGGTGTTCCTCAAGGTTCCGTTTTAGGACCACTATTGTTTTCACTATATATTTTACCTCTTGGGGATGTTATTCGAAAACATAATGTTAACTTTCACTGCTATGCGGATGACACACAGCTGTACATTTCAATGAAGCATGGTGAAGCCCCAAAATTGCCCTCGCTAGAAGCCTGTGTTTCAGACATAAGGAAGTGGATGGCTGAAAACTTTTTACTTTTAAACTCGGACAAAACAGAGATGCTTGTTCTAGGTCCCAAGAAACAAAGAGATCTTCTGTTAAATCTGACAATTCATCTTGATGGTTGTAAAATCGTCTCAAATAAAACTGTGAAGGACCTAGGCGTTACTCTTGACCCTGATCTCTCTTTTGACGAACATATCAAGACTGTTTCAAGGACAGCTTTTTTCCATCTACGTAACATTGCAAAAATCAGAAATTTTCTGTCCAAAAATGATGCAGAAAAATTAATCCATGCATTTGTTACTTCTAGGTTAGACTACTGCAATGCTCTATTTTCCGGCTACCCGGATAAAGCACTAAATAAACTTCAGTTAGTGCTAAATACGGCTGCTAGAATCCTGACTAGAACCAAGAAATTTGATCATATTACTCCAGTGCTAGCTTCCCTACACTGGCTTCCTGTTAAGGCAAGGGCTGATTTCAAGGTTTTACTGTTAACCTATAAAGCGTTACATGGGCTTGCTCCTACCTATCTTTCCGAGTTGGTCCTGCCGTACATACCAATACGTACGCTACGGTCACAAGACGCAGGCCTCCTAATTGTCCCTAGAATTTCTAAGCAAACAGCGGGAGGCAGGGCTTTCTCCTATAGATCTCCATTTTTATGGAACAGTCTGCCTACCCATGTGAGAGACGCAGACTCGGTCTCAACCTTTAAGTCTTTACTGAAGACTTATCTCTTCAGTAGGTCATATGATTGAGTGTAGTCTGGCCCAGGAGTGTGAAGGT
>NW_028159767.1:591464-593964 GCF_964263955.1 Coregonus lavaretus | reverse complement strand
AAATGTTGATTGGTCTGATAAAGTGACACATCACGGCTCTCCTTGACTGCGTGGCAGCCTATTGGACCAGGCTCTGGTCAAAAGCAGTGCACTATACAGGAAATAGGGTGCCATTTGGAACAGCCCCTGAGTTCCTCATTAATTAGAAGAGGCAGATCCAGGCGTATAATCTCTCCCAAAGGGGAAGGCACCCTAGCGCCACAGCTGTGACCTCCCTAGGACAGCTTCAACATCTTACAGCCAGAACAGACATGATGTCAAAGGGACCTGGAAGACTTCTCAACTCTATGTGGGATCATTACAACGGACATGATCTGTCTAACTAATGCAACCTTACTAAGCTGTCATAGACACTGACCGTAGACCCAACGGGCATGATGGCTGTGTCCCAATCTAAAGGCAGCTGCCTGCTGCCTACCTGCCTGCAAAGGCACCGACCTTAGTGGGTAGCATTTTCTCCAGTAGGTGACTGCCATTGGAGACGGGATTCGAAGGCAGCATCACATGATAACATATTCGACCAAGCAGAAGATGTTTCTTTACATTTTAGTTACTGTAGGAGCGTGAGATGGTGGGGCAGTGAACAACACGCTCACTGACTGAACAAACGGAGGTGTTATGGGATTGCGAAGGATACATCAATGCTGCCTTCAAAATTGCCCAAATGAAGGCACCATAGAAGACAGCAATTTAGGGTACATTACCTTAGGATTGGGACACGCCAATTCTTCATTCAAGTCTCCCTGGTTGTCGTACACACTGACCATAGAACCAATGGAGTACACACTGACCACAGAACCACTGGAGTACACACTGACCACAGAACCATTGGAGTACACACTGACCACAGAACCATTGGAGTACACACTGACCACAGAACCATTGGAGTACACACTGACCATAGAACCACTGGAGTACACACTGACCACAGAACCACTGGAGTACACACTGACCATAGAACCACTGGAGTACACACTGACCACAGAACCACTGGAGTACACACTGACCATAGAACCACTGGAGTACACACTGACCACAGAACCACTGGAGTACACACTGACCACAGAACCACTGGAGTACACACTGACCACAGAACCACTGGAGTACACACTGACCATAGAACCACTGGAGTACACACTGACCACAGAACCACTGGAGTACACACTGACCACAGAACCACTGGAGTACACACTGACCATAGAACCACTGGAGTACACACTGACCATAGAACCACTGGAGTACACACTGACCATAGAACCATTGGCCTATAAATTGACCTATAAAAAACAGGTATACAGTTCCTTGCAAAAGTATTCATCCCACTTGGCGTTTTTCCTATTTTGTTTTATTACAACCTGTAATTTAAATAGATTTTTATTTGGATTTCATGTAATGGACACACAAAAAATAGTCAAAATTGGTGAAGTGTTTTCAAAAAAGTCTACAAAATAAATAATGGAAAAGTGCTGCGTGCATATGTATTCACCACCTTTGCTATGAAGCCCCTAAATAAGATCTGGTGCAACCAATTACCTTCAGAAGTCACATAATTCATTAAATAAAGTCCACCTGTGTGCAATCTAAGTGTAACATGATCTGTCACATGATCTCAGTATATATACACCTGTTCTGAAAGGCCCCAGAGTCTGCAACACCACTAAGCAAGGGGCACCACCAAGCAAGCGGCACCATGAAGACCAAGGAGCTCTCCAAACAGGTCAGGGACAAGTTGTGGAGAAATACAGATCAGAGTTGGGTTACAAAAAAATATCAGAAACTTTGAACATCCCACGGAGCACCATTAAATCCATTATTTAAAAAATGAAAGAATATGGCACCACAAACCTGCCAAGAGAGGGCCGCCTACCAAAACTCATGGAACAGGCAAGGAGGGCATTAAGATAACCCTGAAGGAGCTGCAAAGCTCCACAGCGGAGATTGGAGTATCTGTCCATAGCACCACTTTAAGCCGTACACTCCACAGAGCTGGGCTTTACGGAAGAGTGGCTAGAAAAAAAGCCATTGCTTAAAGAAAAAAATAAGCAAACACGTTTGGTGTTCACCAAAAGGCATGTGGGAGACTCACCAAACATATGGAAGAAGGTACTCTGGTCAGATGAGACTAGAATTTAGCTTTTGGCCATCAAGGAAAACGCTGTGTCTGGCGCAAACCCAACACCTCTCATCACCCGAGAACACCATCCCCAAAGTGAAGCATGGTGGTGGCAGCATCATGCTGTGGGGATGTTTTTCATCGGCAGGGACTGGGAAACTGGTCAGAATTGAAGGAATGATGGATGGCGCTAAATACAGGGAAATTCTTGAGGGAAACCTGTTTCAGTCTTCCAGAGATTTGAGACTGGGATGGAGGTTCACCTTCCAGCAGGACAATGACCCTAAGCATACTGCTAAAGCAACACTCAAGTGGTTTAAGGGGAAACATTTATATGTCTTGGAATGGCCTAGTCAAAGCCCAGATCTTAATCTCCTTTCCCCCTTC
>NW_028159767.1:573964-581464 GCF_964263955.1 Coregonus lavaretus | reverse complement strand
TGACCAGAGTACATTCTTCCATATATTTGGGGAGTCACCCACATGCCTTTGGGCAAACACCAAACGTGTTTGCTTATTTTTTTCTTTAAGCAATGGCTTTTTTCTGACCACTCTTCCGTAAAGCCCAGCTCTGTGGAGTCTATGGCTTAAAGTGGTCCTATTGACAGATACTCCAATCTCTGCTGTGGGATACTCCAATCTCTGCTGTGGAGCTTTGCAGCTCCTTCAGGGTTATCTTTGGTCTCTTTGTTGCCTCTCTGATTAATGCGCTCCTTGCATGGTCCGTGAGTTTTGTTGGGCGGCCCTCTCTTGGCAGGTTTGTTGTGGTGCCATATTCTTTCCATTTTTTTAATAATGGATTTAATGGTGCTCCGTGAGATGCTCAAAGTTTCTGATATTTTTTTATAACCCAACCCTGATCTGTACTTCTCCACAACTTTGTCCCTGACCTGTTTGGAGAGCTCCTTGGTCTTCATGGTGCCGCTTGCTTGGTGGTGCCCCTTGCTTAGCGGTGTTGCAGACTCTGGGGCCTTTCAGAACAGGTGTATATATACTGAGATCATGTGACACTTAGATTGCACACAGGTGGACTTTATTTAACTAATTATGTGACTTCTGAAGGTAATTGGTTTCACCAGATCTTATTTAGGGGCTTCATTGTAAAGGGGGTGAATACATATGCACGCACCACTTTTCCGTTATTTATTCTTTAGAATATTTTGAAACAAGTCATTTTTTTCATTTCACTTCACCAATTTGGACTATATTTTTGTATGTCCATTACATGAAATCTAAATACAAAAATCAATTTAAATTACAGGTTGTAATGCAACAAAATAGGAAAAAACTAAACTACTGCCTTCATACAGTTGACAACACAACTACCACAATCATACAGCTGACAACAAAACTACTGCCTTACAGAGCTGACAATAAAATAACTGGCATGATGTTGCTGCTGAATTATCACATTTGGAGACAAGCAGTCAGGCAGGCAGGCAGACAGACAGACAGACAGACAGACAGACAGACAGACAGACAGACAGACAGACAGGCAGGCAGGCAGGCAGACAGACAGACAGGCAGACAGAAACACAGGCAGACACACAGACAGACAAACAGACAGACAGAAACACAGACAGGCAGACAGACAGACAGACAGGCAGACACAGACAGACAGACAGACAGACAGACAGACAGACAGACAGACAGACAGACAGACAGACAGACAGACAGACAGACAGACAGGCAGACAGGCAGGCAGGCAGGCAGGCAGGCAGGCAGGCAGGCAGGCAGGCAGGCAGGCAGGCGGACAGACAGATAGGCAGGCGGACAGACAGATGGAAAGTCAAACCGACAGGCAGAGGCAGAAGGAGAGACAGACAGTCAGACAGACAGACAGACAGACACCAGGGTGTGTACTGCATATTGTTAGCAGTGCAACTTATCATGGTGACATATATGGAGCTCCTGTGTTGTGAGGTATGTCCCTTCTCGTTATGGCCATTAACAACATCCTGTCATACATGGTCCTGGGAGGGGACTGCTGACACACTTTACTAACTTTCTCCTGTAGTCTGCATTATGCAGTTGCATCAACTCCCATAGGTGTTTGTGTGTGTGTGTGAAAAAGAAAACTAAACAGCTAAACATCCTGTAGACAGCTCCACTGTCCTGTAGACAGCTAAACATCCTGTAGACAGCTAAACATCCTGTAGACAGCTCCACTGTCCTGTAGACAGCTCCACTGTCCTGTAGACAGCTCCACTGTCCTGTAGACAGCTAAACATCCTGTAGACAGCTAAACATCCTGTAGACAGCTCCACTGTCCTGTAGACAGCTCCACTGTCCTGTAGACAGCTAAACATCCTGTAGACAGCTCCACTGTCCTGTAAACAGCTAAACATCCTGTAGACAGCTAAACATCCTGTAGACAGCTAAACATCCTGTAGACAGCTAAACATCCTGTAGACAGCTCCACTGTCCTGTAGACAGCTCCACTGTCCTGTAGACAGCTAAACATCCTGTAGACAGCTAAACATCCTGTAGACAGCTAAACATCCTGTAGACAGCTAAACATCCTGTAGACAGCTAAACATCCTGTAGACAGCTAAACATCCTGTAGACAGCTAAACATCCTGTAGACAGCTAAACATCCTGTAGACAGCTAAACATCCTGTAGACAGCTAAACATCCTGTAGACAGCTCCACTGTCCTGTAGACAGCTAAACATCCTGTAGACAGCTCCACTGTCCTGTAGACAGCTAAACATCATGTAGACAGCTAAACATCCTGTAGACAGCTCCACTGTCCTGTAGACAGCTAAACATCATGTAGACAGCTAAACATCCTGTAGACAGCTAAACATCCTGTAGACAGCTAAACATCCTGTAGACAGCTCCACTGTCCTGTAGACAGCTCCACTGTCCTGTAGACAGCTCCACTGTCCTGTAGACAGCTAAACATCCTGTAGACAGCTCCACTGTCCTGTAGACAGCTAAACATCCTGTAGACAGCTAAACATCCTGTAGACAGCTAAACATCCTGTAGACAGCTAAACATCCTGTAGACAGCTCCACTGTCCTGTAAACAGCTAAACATCCTGTAGACAGCTAAACATCCTGTAGACAGCTAAACATCCTGTAGACAGCTAAACATCCTGTAGACAGCTCCACTGTCCTGTAGACAGCTAAACATCCTGTAGACAGCTAAACATCCTGTAGACAGCTAAACATCCTGTAGACAGCTAAACATCCTGTAGACAGCTCCACTGTCCTGTAGACAGCTAAACATCCTGTAGACAGCTAAACATCCTGTAGACAGCTAAACATCCTGTAGACAGCTCCACTGTCCTGTAGACAGCTAAACATCCTGTAGACAGCTAAACATCCTGTAGACAGCTAAACATCCTGTAGACAGCTAAACATCCTGTAGACAGCTCCACTGTCCTGTAGACAGCTCCACTGTCCTGTAACACCACCTCAGTAGATCATTGTAGCATTACTCAGTTAGTGCATGATGTGTGATGATGGTAGGAGAGGAGAGGAGAGGACAGGACAGGACAGGACAGGACAGGACAGGACAGGAGAGGAGAGGAGAGGAGAGGAGAGGAGAGGAGAGGAGAGGAGAGGAGAGGAGAGGAGAGGAGAGGAGAGGAGAGGAGAGGAGAGGAGAGGACAGGAGAGGAGAGGAGAGGAGAGGAGAGGAGAGGAGAGGAGAGGAGAGGAGAGGAGAGGAGAGGAGAGGAGAGGAGAGGAGAGGAGAGGAGAGGAGAGGAGAGGAGAGGAGAAAATTACCTGAATGGATTATTACTACAAAGGACTATCAATAAAGAACTTCTAACAAACCAAAACCTGCAGGAGAAGCACAGCAGAAATGTGGAAATACCATCCAACACATCACTGAGTGAGTAATGTTTAGTATGAAGCTTCTTCTGAAGCCAAAAAGTAAAAGACAATAATCTCTATGTAATATTGATATATAAAGCTTATAAAATAAGGCTACTAAGCTACCAAGCTGCTAGGACAGAACCTGGCTACAACTTCAATTAGCACTGAAGTGTGAAGTGAGATGTATGAAAACTCTTGAGCCCAACAATGGCAGCAAAGTTTCACAGCCCCCCCCCCCCCCACCCACCCAAATCCAGAGGCCTTTGAAGCCCCCTGCACCATGGCGTATCCCTGTGCAGAGGTCATCACAGTACAGTACCCCTTGGATATTCAAAATAACACTGCACGGAATAAGTACAAAAATAAGCTCCTCGAGGACAATCCAGAGACACTATTTGCTGACTGCTACAAAGAGGGGAATGTAAGCGACTTAATTTTCCACACAGACCATCCCCTGGCATGGCACAGTGCTATAAGAGCACACTACCCCTATGTCAAGAGAGAGGGTATTGGCCCAGGGTGGAAACTCAGAATACTAGACATTGAGGAAATTGAAACAACCTCTTGTCAACGTGTAGAAGTCTGGGACAGTAATGGTGCATGGCATCCTCATGCAGTTCCAGCAGGACTTTTACGGGATCAAAGAGAGAGCATAGCAGGAAAAGCGCTCTCTCCGTGACGACCCCATCCTGAGTGAGTCTGATCACACATCTGAGAATAAACTTTTTCCCAAACACAAAGTGGCTAAACTCTGGTGCCCAAACGACCTGAGGGCCCAGCAGGAAAGGGTGGCCACAGCACTCAAGGGAGTGATAGAAAAAGCTTCTTCCACTTTCCCCAACGCACCAAGTGGTCATCTCCACCCTGCTGCCACAGAAATACTTTCACCCTGCCACCATATAGCGGGTGAATGCAGCATTTCCTGGGTCTGTGCCTCAAAACCTAATGTCCACCTGGCCCACCACTCCACCCTGGACTTTGTTGCCAGGTGGACTTTATTTAACCAATTACGTGACTTTTGAAGGTAATTGGTTGCACCAGATCTTATTTAGGGGCATCATAGCAAAGGGGGTGAATACATACGAACGCACCACTTTTCCATTATTTATTTTTATTTTTATTTTTTTCACTTCACAAATTTGCACTATTTTGTGTATGTCCATTACATGAAATCTTCAGTTTCGCATGGAACTTGGTTTCTCAGAACAAGAATAGACTGACGAGTTTCAGAAGAAAGTTCTTTGTTTTTGGCCATTTTGAACCCACAATTGCTGATGCTCCAGATACTCAACTAGTCTCAAGAAGGCCAGTTTTCAGCTGTGCTAGCATAATTGCAAAAGGCTTTTCTAATGATCAATTAGCCTTTTAAAATGATAAACTTGGATTAGCAAATACAACGTGCCATTGGAACACAGGACTGATGGTTGCTGATAATGGGCCTCTGTACGCCTATGTAGATATTTCATAAAAAATCTGCCATTTCCAGCTGCAATAGCCATTTACAACATTAACAATGTCTACACTGCATTTCTGTTCAATTTGATGTTATTTTAATGGACAAAAAAATTGCTTTTCTTTCGAAAACATGGACATTTCTAAGTGACCCCAAACTTTTGAATGGTAGTGTATGTACATGATTTACCTTCAGAGGTGAATGTATCAAAACAGTTACCGTGATACGTTTTGTTGTTGTTGTGCACTCTCCTCAAACAATAGCATGTTATTTTTTCACTGTAATAGCTACTGTAAATTGGATATTGCAGTTAGATTAACATGAATTTAAGCTTTCTGCCCATATAAGACATATCTATGTCCTGGAAAGTTTGCTGTTACTTACAACAGTCATGCTAATCACATTAGAGCACGTTAGCTCAACCGTCCCGTATACGGGACACCGATCCCGCAGATGTTAACATCATCCTGAGCTCTGGCATCTTCCCCAATATTTGGAACAAGGACTGATAACCCAATCCACAAAAGTGGAGACAAAGTTGACCCCAATAACTACCAAATTCCATCTAGAAACCGTTGCCCTAGCGCACACAAAAAAACTATACAAACATCAGCACCACAGGTAACTTCCACAAAGCTGTGAACGATCTGAGAGACAAGGCAAGAAGGGCCTTCTATGCCATTAAAAGGAACATCAAATTTGACATACAAATTAGGATCTGGCAAAAAATACTTGAATCAGTTATAGAACCCATTGCCCTTTATGGTTGTGAGGACTGGGATCCGCTCACCAACCAAGAATGCTCAAAATGGGAAAAACAACAAATTGAGACACTGCATGCAGAATTCTGCAGAAATATCCTCAGTGTACAACGTAAAACACCAAATAATGCATGCAGATCAGAAGCTGGCCGATACCCGCTAATTATCAAAATCCAGAAAAGAGCCATTCAATTCTACAACCACGTAAAAGGAAGCTATTCCCAAACCTTCCATTACAAAGCCATCCCCTACAGAGAGATTAAACTGGAGAAGAGTCCCCTAAGCAAGCTGACCCCACAGAGCCACATGACAGCAACACAATTAGACCCAACCAAATAAATCATGAGAAAACCAAAAGAGAATTACTTGACTCATTGGAAAGAATTAACAAAATAACAGAGCAAACTAGAATGCTATTTGGCCCTAAACAGAGAGTACACAGTGGCAGAATACCTGACCACTGTGACAGTCCCAAAATTAAGGAAAGCTTTGACTATGTACGGAGTCAGTGAGTCTTCAAGAGAAGACAGGCTATGTGCACACTGCCCACAAAATGAGGTGGAAACAGAGCTGCACTTCCTAACCTCCTGCCAAAGGTATGACAATATTAGAGACACATACAGTGCATTCGGAAAGTATTCAGACCCCTTCCCATTTTCCACATCTTGTTACGTTACAGCCTTATTCAAAAATTGATAAAATAATTTTTTTCCTTCATCAATCCACACACAATACCCCATACTGACAAAGCGAAAACAGGTTTTTCGAAATATATTTACATAAGTATTCAAACCCTTTGCTATGAGACTCGAAATTGAGATGAAAACATCCTTGAGATGTTTCTACAACTAGATTGGAGTGCTCCTGTGGTAAATTCAATTGATTGGACATGATTTGGAAAGGCACACACCTGTCTATATAAGGTCCCACAGTTGACAGTGCATGTCAGAGCAGAAACCAAGCTATGAGGTCGAAGGAATTGTCTGTAAAGCTACGAGACAGAATTGTGTCGAGGCACAGATCTGGGGAAGGGTACCAAAAAATTTCTGCAGCATTGAAGGTCCCCAAGAACACAATGGCCTCCATCATTATTAAATGGAAGAAGTTTGGAACCACCAAGACTTCCTAAACATGGCCGCCCGGCCAAACTGAGCAATCGGGGGAGAAGGACCTTGGTCAGGGAGGTGACCAAGAACCCGATGGTCACTCTGACAGAGCTCCAGAGTTCCACTGTGGAGATGGGAGAACCTTCTAGAAGGACAACCATCTTTGCAGCACTCCACCAATCAGGCTTTTATGGTAGAGTGGCCAGACGGAAGCCACTCCTCAGTAAAAGGCACATGACAGCCCACTTGGAGTTTGCCAAAAGGCACCTAAAGGACTCTCAGACCATGAGAAACAAGATTATCTGGTCTGATTAAACCAAAATTGAACTATTTGGCCTGAATGCCAAGCGTCACGTCTGGAGGAAACCTGGAACCATCCCTACAGTGATGCATGATGGTGGCAGTATCATGCTGTGGGGATGTTTTTTGTGGGGATGTTTTTCAGCTGGTAGGGACTGGGAGACTAGTCAGGATTGAGGGAAAGATGAATGGAGCAAAGTACAGAGAGATCCTTGATGAAAACCTGCTCCAGAGCTCTCAGGACCTCAAACTGGGGTGAAGGTTCACCTTCCAACAGGACAACTGACCCTAAGCACACAGCCAAGACAACGCAGGAGTGGCTTCGAGACAAGTCTCTGAAATGTCCTTGAGTGGCCCAGCCAGAGCCCGGATTTGAACCCGATCGAACATCTCTGGAGAGACCTGAAAATAGCTGTGCAGCGACGCTCCCCATCCAACCTGACAGAGCTTGAATGATCTGTTGAGAAGAATGGGAGAAACTCCCCAAATAC